>NC_083469.1:16306190-16413690 GCF_030014155.1 Tachysurus vachellii
AGACACACAAACACACACATACATGCCTCAGATCTCTGTCATACCTCTCTATCACTTTAGCACGGCTCTCACAGCCAGGACCATGATCCTTCACTTCACTAAGCATTTATCTCTATTATGCACGGCTGAACTGTAACTGTGTCTGTTCACGGCTTTACAACGCTCTTATTTGCTCAGGCTTTAAAGCGTTTTAGTGAAACACATGCCTGTACAAATGCCAAAAATGACTGACGGCATTACACCATGAAATGTAGCCTGAATTATTATTGATTGACACACTTGTCTGTTTTTTATGTCCCTGTATTTTTGTCATTTCCTCTGCCATTTTCCTGTCTTCTTCTTCTCAGGTGTGAGTGTTTGCCAGGAGTCTGCACCTTCCCACAGTGCTCAGCAGGTTCCCTGCCCCACTTGGTCTCCCGTGGTGATGGAACGCCGGGACGGTGCTGTGATGTGTATGAGTGTGTCAATGGTAGGTCTTGTTTACTCATCATGTATGCACGTGTGTGTGTGCATGTGTGCTTGTGTTGCAGTGGGAGGACAGAGTGTGTGTGATGTGTGCATGCGAATATACTAATGCAGTGTCTTGTAATGAGCTTCCTGAGCAATGTAAACACACAGCAGCAAGCTCATTTAGACTGCGCAGAAAAACAGAGTATATTTGTTTAAAGGAAAAACAAAGATCCACAGAGTTGCTTGAGCTGAGTTCACTACCTTGTAAAAATGCAGTGAAAGTATGTGCTTTGTAGAGAAGTAATGATATCTGACTGAGGAAGACTTTTTTGCATTTGTGGCATTTGCGGTTGAACTCTGAAATTAATGCAGTTGGATTTTGTTTGTACATTTATGTGGAGAGTGAAATGGAAACAGACAGGCAGGGCCATGACCTTGCTTCTTCAATTGCTTGCCCAACTAACCTCAAATCACTCTCAGTGTCTAAGAGGTCTATTACGCCTGTGGAATCCGTGTCGGTGTAATAAATCATATCTAGCACATGCTGATTTTAGCAGTGATGGTACTTTGACCCGATCCCTTAAGTATTAGCAAGAATAAAACACAAATATTATTCGGACGTTTGTTTTGCCATCAAAACATACACATGGTGGCCGGAAAAACCCGCACTGCAAAAATGATTGAATTTTATCAAGTGAAACTCCTGAATAAGGGCAAATCAAATAAAAGTTTATTCAAAAACTTCCATATTCCATTTGTCCTCCTAGACATAAACACTTGAAATCTTGCTTAAAAGTTGCTTCTTCTGCTAGTAGAATAAGTATTCCAAGCTTGAAATAAGAAAATACTGTTTAATATTAATTGATTTGGTTTATTCTAATCTTTTAATTAGGAAATATTAATATTAATATTAATTTTAATTAATATTAATATTAATTGATTTGGTTTATTCTAATCTTTTAATTAGGAAATACTGCATAAATATTACCATATTCAAGATATATATTTCACATATACAGTATAATATATTTTTTACATCCACATTGGGTGACTGATGTAGGAATTACAGATTACAGGACTTTGTATGTGGTCCACCCAAACCCCCCTTGCAAGGGACCAAAGGGTAATTGGACAAACTAATGATCATAAATTAAATTGTCAAATGTAATTGGCTGCGGTCAGTGACTGCCTGAAATCTCAGTCCCATAGACGTCACCCGGCATTGGATTAGTTCCACTGGTGCTGTGCTGCCATGCCGTCACTACAGCTTTTTTCAGTTCCTCTGAGTTCTTGAGGATTTCTGACTGCATTGTCTTTTTGTCTGCACTCTATGTCCAACATACAGATAAAATTCTTCAACCATAACTTTATCAGTGTCCAAATATTTATGCACCTGGACAAAAGGTGTATTGGCAGAATGAAATGGTGCAGCTACAGATATTTAAAAAGAGGCAAAGATGAATAATGAAGAAAGAGCCAGTGGAATCCGAAATAAAGAAAAATGAGACATCCAGCGTGTCTGACTGCACACAAGCATCAATATAGGGATAACAACAGGAAAAGGCATGTGTTAAAATGATTGCACCTCCCTGGCAGGTGTTTATTTGTTTCCTGTTTATCCTTCATTTAAGCCTCAGGCATGTGCTACACATGAGAGAGCATTTAATAAAAGCCTCCTGTGCTTGATGCTTGAAGGATAAGAAAAGGATGAACACACAATACATACATTAACAGACAGAGACACGCAAGCGCAACCCAGAAAGCGCAAACATCTGTGCTATGATGAGGAGCCAGGGTGTGTGTCATCTCAGTGGCGCGCTGTGAAGTAGCTCTGTGTCTGGCGGCTGATTAGAGAACAAAGAGGCAGGGCTCAAGATCAGCTCAGGGGAGCATCAAAGCCCCGGAAACAGGAACACTTTGATTGAACATCTGGCCACTGGTGGCTACATTCGGGCATCGAGCCTGTATTAATATCACACAGCCTAAGGGGGGAGAGAGAGAGCAGAGAACAGTGGAAGGATGAACTCATCCGTATGGGTGTTAACCTATAGCATCAATAAAAAACAGCTGTCCTGCTTTTACATCATCAGTTGTGTGCTACAACTCCTGGTATCCTGTTTTCCCATCTCAACATCCTGTCAGCACAGGAAGATTTCTTTACAGATTTCAAAAGAACTGAAGAGCATTGCATGACACATCCACTGAGCCCACGCCGTACCATGAGGTGTTACACATGCTTCAGTTAATAAGCTAAACGGCTAAATGTGAGGATGGCTATGATAAATGCCTGCATCTCATCTACAGTGCATGGAGAATTAGATATTTTAACTTCATTAGTGTTGCTAGCCCTAGTGTTTTCTTCAAATGAAAATCATTCATTTAAGTTTCTTTTCTGTTTGCACTTTTAACCACCAAAAATCTGTACCAAAAAAGAATTGCCATATCCTGAATTAGCAGTAATCCAGCTAATGCTCAGCTAACTTACTAATTAACTATTTTATATTAGTCTTAAATCTTAAATTAGGCTAATTGTTATATAAGGAAATCATATCTAGTACAGTAGCAAGGTTTGCTGGAAAGCTAAAAAACATACAGCTAAACAGCTAAAAGTTTGTCATTTGATTTTATTTATGTCGAAAGCTAGGTAATATTGTAGCTCAAATGCTATCTAACATTAGCTAACCTGTGCAACTAAAAGTAACACTTCTTGAGCTGAATAACCCTGAGCTGTTACATTGTATGCTAAAGACCAGTAGCTAAGCGTGCTAGCCATCTCACTGTGAGTAACAATTCTCATTTTCACTGTGGTGCTAATAGTGTTGGCAGCTTTTCATTTTTCATTTCATTTTTGAACCAGAACAGTACTAAAGCTAAGATTTCCGAGTATTTTGGCTTTGCTAATGAAAATAAAACATTTTATTTCATTCCTGTTCATATAGACATGAATGCAACAATGTCACGTCATCTTTCTCTTATTTATCTCATACCCGATATCAAGAGGATAAGCAAGAAATGAAAGGAAAGTCCACCCTAAATGCCTTGCCTATTAATCTTTATAATTAACGTATGATCATCATTGGCACCCAGGATTTATTCCGAGTTCAGTTCGGGGTTGGTTTTTATGTATAATGCCTTTCATTAACGTTTTGGTCACTTAGGTTAATAGTTTCCTGCATCGCCTATAAAGCCGTTACTGAAGGTAATGCCTGTGGGAATTAGCCAATACTTCATCTCTACCCAAAGCGACCCAAGCAGCAGGGCTTTAGGTCTTCTGTCCATCTCTCTCGCCTCCTTATTTCTATACTCTGTTCCAACAGATCAGCTTTCAAAGCTTCATCTTTCAGGCTTATTCCACTTTCAGCACCATCATGCTTGGCATCTCATAGATCTCTAGCCAGCTGAGTGAATTTAACTCTGATGTTTTTTGTCTTTACTTCTTTTCTGTTGGACTATTCATTAAAATGACATGACAAGATTGCTGGTAAATGATGAGTGGGAAAAGGAGCTCTTGCACTTTTGTTTTAAAGCGCTAACACCAAAACCTGATTTCTGTCCCAGTTTATAGGATTTCTGTGTGTCACAGTAAATAGATCACATTTTCCACCATTCTGCTGATCGATGTGAACATTACCTGAAGCATTTGACTCATCTCTGCATGATTTCATGCATTGCGCTGCTGCCATGTGATTGGCTGATTAGATAACTGCATGAATGAGTTAGCATTTCTAATAAAATGCTCTATGAGTGTATATTGCTATGAAGCCAAATAACCATGACATTTGCTTATTTGCTTGCACATCCATCGCTAAATAGTAAACACAGCACAAGGGTTAAGAAAGTGTGTATCTGTCTGTGTTGTGATGGAGGTGATGGGGTTTGAACAAGCTCTTGTTACCCTCCATGGTCAGGAAGGACGTGCAGGCTCTGAGGGCTCTGTCACATGGTGTCTGGATCAGCTGTGCCATCTGCAAACAAACCGGCGGCTAGATTACTCTGTCGGCCGCAGATGTTTGCTGGAGACGGAGCGCAGTTTTGCGCGTTCTGGCAAAAGAGAATGTGTGTAGGGGACAGTGTGGGAGAGAGCATTCTCAGACAGTCCTTCTGTTTGTTCACTAGAATTCTCATTCAGACAATGATGTCATCTAGCTGGAGATAGATAAGGGTCTGATTAGCCTGGTGTGTGTGTGTGTGTGAGAGAGAGAGAGAGAGAGAGAGAGAGAGAGTGTGATGTGAGAAAGAGTGTGTGTGTGTGTGTGTCTACAAGAATAGGAATATCTGACAGCTTTGTCCCCATGAGGTAAAGTTTTTTTTCTTTTTCTTTTTTTATTCAAAAACTGCAGCTTTTCATAAAACCTGCTTCTTTTTTTAATTGAAAAAATTGTGTGTGTGTGTGTGTGTGTGTGTGTGTGTGTGTGTGTGTGTGAACACCCACTCTCAAATGCCAGGCTCTTTCTTCTTTATATGAGTGTTTGTTTCTGCTGCCTCATAATTATGCCTTTTTCACAAGCCTGTTCCTGGTGTAAACAAGCAGTGCTTAGGTCTACGCAAGAGCTTTTGCTTTCCATTTGTTTGCTCATCCAAATCACCGTGTTCCAGTTTTGTCATTTTTGTTGTCTTTATCCACTTATCTTAGAATCACTTCATTTCAGAGGAAGTGAGATAATGTTATTTACAAGTGAATACACAAACACGGGTCCATGAGTTCTGCTGCTGAATTGGACACTCTCTCTGTTCCACTTTGATTTCAGTGTGTCAATAATGATATTTTTAGGACTGAATAATTTTCTGCACTGACACACACACACACACACACACACACACACACACACACACACACACACACACACACACACACATACACACACACACACACACACACACACCATTCCATTTTTGTGTCTGTGTTCCCACCAGCCCAACCATTCACAATCATTACACTAGTTTTTGCTCAGAGAGAATTGCAGTCATTGTCAAGAGGATGATTGGCTGTTTATGTAAGCCACTTGAAACTCTATGGGCAAAAGATACAGTATAAAAACCTCAGAAATCCTAATTTCAGCCATAGCACAATTTTTTTTTGTCTTTTTTGCCTTGCCTTTGATGGACTTGAAGGACCCCCGACTTACTGGCTTCTAAGCAGTAAGCACTAAGATTAGCCCTTTACATGCTTCTTGTTCTGTTGCATCCAAGTGATGTGCAGAAATTCAAGGAGAACGAAACCTCTTTCAGATGATGTACTCCAATTAAGACCCACGCAATGTTGTGAAGTGCTGGGCTTAAGCAGCAGCCTAGGCGTTGAAGTGATTATCAGCCTTAATCCACATGGACTGCTCTCTGATTTGCAGTGTAAACAGATCATGTTGTGTATAGAAATTTGTGGCTTTTCACCTAACCGCCTACTCTTTTTTGTTTGTTTGCTGTTCAGAGAACACCAAAGGAATTGTACGTACAGTATGCTGGAGGTGAAGGGTGAAATTAAGGCCCTTCTAGCTTACATAAATCACATTGCGGACTAATTAGAAATGCTTTATAAATTCTGCCAGGATTGACAGGATCTCCAGTCTTCAATTCTCTGGCTGCACAATCACCTCCCAGTTTTTCAGTAAAGCTCACTAGCTGCTACGTTACACATAATTAGGACTGCTGAAACATTTGCACAAGGCATTTTAGTAAAAAAATGATTTACAGGAGGGGACATGATTTGCATGGTCATAGTTGTCTTGGGCCTGCCAAGACAAAGCACACCTGCAGCTCTGTGCGCCTTATCACATTATTTAGTCTGTCTGGCGGCAGCTGCAGCCAAAACAAGCCAGGCTCCAGCATAAGGGAGGGAAGCAGGCGGCTGGGAGGTTGTGTCTGATGTGCTGCTCCACAGAGGAGGACAGAAAAACACAGGGCTGCTGGAAAATCGCTGGCTATTAGGAGCCCAAAATAATGCTCAGCTTTGTACAGTCATCACTGTCTACAGCTCGATTTTTTACCTGGTGTTATGAAGATGTATAGGTTTACTCTGTCTGACTGAAGGATGTATGGAGTTTAGCTTGCATCTTTATAAAGCTTTCATTACAGGTTCATTGTTTGAATCCAAGTACAAGTCATGACCTTTAACTCTAATTCAGTTATATTTCCACTCTGCATTGTGTGTTTAAAATGTACATAACCCTGTAAAGCTTACAATGAAATAGTTCTTTCAATTTTTGGAAATGAAAATGTTTACTGGGACTTTAAACGAAATACAAAAAAATTTTGTTTGGTAAACATTTCTAAAAAGTTTTTTGTTGTATTGTATTGGATACATCGGGCAAATTATTGACTACAATTTTTAGACAAAACAAAGACTGTATATAGAATTTGGAACTAATACAAAACATTTTGTTTTAGTTCATTTTTTTTGTTTGTTTGTTTGTCTGTCTGTCTGTATGCCTGTCTGTCTCTCTGTCTGTCTGTTCGTTTGTTTGTTTGTGGAAGGCAAAAAAACTGTTTCAGTGCTTGTTCAAACAAAGATGGACTCAGATTCATATAATTTAGATTAGGATAATAAGTTAATTGTGTTATTTAATATATTGATGAGGAAAATACATTAGGTTTTATGTACAAAAATGTCATATAAATATCTCAGTATTCCAATAATATAAAATCAATTCAAATGTATTTTAAAATTCCATTTTAATTTTTAATTTAAATGTCATTTTAATTTCGTTCAAGTTAAAGTGAATTAAAGTTTAAAATTCAGTTAAGTTTTAAATTGAAGTTTAATGAAGTAATAAAAACATTGTTTTGTGCATTTTGGTTGGAAAAATGTGGATTGCATCATGAAATACTATACAGTGATGATTGAGGTAAATTACCTTTTAGATCTGCTGAATATTGTTACGACATATTTTCAACATGATTTTTTTATATAACATTTTATATAAAATATGAAGTCATTATTGTTTGCTTCAATAAAGTATATATTCATGTTGAAAAATCAATAACGAAACAAATTATTTTATTAATTTAATGTTTTTGAAAGTCTGTGAAGGCAGCCGTATCCAGAAATGCTGCCTAAA
This sequence comes from Tachysurus vachellii, assembly GCF_030014155.1. Taxonomy (NCBI): domain Eukaryota; kingdom Metazoa; phylum Chordata; class Actinopteri; order Siluriformes; family Bagridae; genus Tachysurus; species Tachysurus vachellii. Next base: position 16,313,693 of record NC_083469.1, read on the forward strand.
GCTATTGACTCCAGAGCTTGGATAAATTTTTGTAAATTTTTAGGAAAGTATTGATAATGTGGGTCTTGCAGAGGTCTTAGAAACTTTGATACAATTTGTGTTATAGGGTTAAGCAACATTTTCTTAAGTAAATTCTGGGTTATATTATGTAAATCTGCTCCCTTGTGAAGGTTAATGGCTTCTTAGTTACCATCAGCTTTATTTTGAACGTACACTTTGTGGTTGTGTGGCCGAGGTTGAAAGGTGCTTCTAATCTCCAGCTAGAGAATTTCACAGGCTGCTTCCACACAGCCATGTGAACTAACACCAATGAGACAGGCTTCCTTTCGCCTCAAATACCTTCTGTCTATAGATAAGCGCTGTCTGTGTGTGGGTGGCGGTGTCTGTTTCACCATATGAGTGACACTGCAAAAGAACAGAATAACCAGTCACATATTTGATGTGCTTCACCTGCACGTCTTCCTCACAAACAAATATGTGAATTATAAAGGAATAGATATTTATATTGCTCGAGAAAAAAAAACAAGTACAAGCCTGTGGAACCGGCACTATGTACAGCAATTGGAATTTATACTTCAGCAGATTTTTCAAAGATTTAAATAACAGTTTAAGACAAGCTTACTACTATACGATTGCTTTAACATGCTCCTGCAGCAGATAAGACTTCTAGAGCAGCTGTCTAATCAGTAAAGATATACATCAGCCATTAAATGATAGAGTCAGACCACGAAGCGAGGTATATTTCAGCGACTCACCTTTACATTACTTTAATGGTTCTTCACACTGGACTAAAGTGAGATTGCAGAATGAGATCACATTTTGAGAACACTTGCCTTTGGCATTCTTGGTGGGTTGTTCAGCAGAGCCAAATGCTGCAACTGCAAAATTGGTACAAAATTGATTACTAAGGCATTTATAAAGGTGATTTTGTGTTTAATTTAATCATGCCAGACTCACTCTACAGCCATAATTGTGTGTCAGGTTGGACACCAGCCCTTGGCCACTGTAGTGCACCATTTATATGATTATAGAGTCCCTTGGAGATGTCACACTTCACAGCATCCATCACACAAACACACACACACACACACACACACACACACACACACACACACACACACACACACACACAGAACTGGCTTTCTGCAGGTGTTGATTGGATGGAGTGGTCTTCTGCTAATACTCGACTTGTTCAGTTTCCACTAACCTGCCAACCCTTCAGGTGCAAACTGTTCGAGTCTGTCTCAGTTCATTTCAGATGTCATCATGTCTCTGGAATGTTTGTTTATTTTAAAAAAAAAATTAATTTATCATGTCCTTGACAAGGGGGGGCACGGTGGCTTAGTGGTTAGCACGTTCGCCTCACACCTCCAGGGTCGGGGTTCGATTCCCGCCTCCACCTTGTGTGTGTGGAGTTTGCATGTTCTCCCCGTGCCTTGGGGGTTTCCTCCGGGTACTCCGGTTTCCTCCCCCGGTCCAAAGACATGCATGGTAGGTTGATTGGCATCTCTGGAAAATTGTCTGTAGTGTGTGATTGCGTGAGTGAATGAGAGTGTGTGTGTGTGCCCTGCGATGGGTTGGCACTCCGTCCAGGGTGTATCCTGCCTTGATGCCCGATGACGCCTGAGATAGGCACAGGCTCCCCGTGACCCGAGGTAGTTCGGATAAGCGGTAGAAGATGAATGAATGAATGAATGTCCTTGACAAAAGATAGTAGTGATTTCCCAGTGCTTGATGCAGAATGTTCCTGAGGTAAGATATTAGTGTAGTTGTATATGTGTGGTAGTTGTAAACCAGGGTGAATTAGAACAATAAATCAGCAATTAATTTCTATTTGATTCAATTTTGTCATCTCCTGTTTTTATGCTCAGAAGCAGAATCATAGTATCATTACACATAATTCTCAGGTGTCCTTCTTAAGTTATAAATAACTCGTTGTGTTCACAGACACATTTTATCTAATGCAAACACTATTTCTTATACAGAATAAATGTCAGGAAAATCTAAAGGAAATGTGGATATTTTTTCAATACATTACACTTATTGGCCCAATTATCAGGTCCACTTACCATATGTATTGTATGGCACGTAGAGACAGATGCAACTGCAGACGGATGCAAGCGCAGTTATAAACAAAGATAACTGGAATGATCGTACAGTATGCACAATCGGGAAAACGGAAGTAGGTCAATAACTAGAGCAAAACAAAACAAGGGCCACATGGCAAAGTAAACAAACACATGGCAAGCGCAGAAGCGTGTGCACTAGTGCTGCCGGCTGCTATGTGTTTTGAATGACGCTGCTATGAGGGGGTGTCCTGACACCATGTAGGTCCCTTAGTAGGTGTATAGTTATTGACTGTAACCCTTCTGTTCATTTGTCAACCTGCTTCTGTTCAGTCTCCTGGTGGAAATGGACCACTTCAAGACCCCCAGTGAGCAGGTATCATTTGAATGATGGATTATTTTTAGCGCTTGAGTGACAGAAACAGAGTAGTCATCTTAGTGGTTGTGTGTGGTTTGAAGCACAGCAGCCAGGCAAAAACAATATTCATTAACAAAACCCAGTGTTTTATACTGTAGATTTAAAGCAGTTCAGAATCATCAGCGTTATTTATTGAATGTAGCATTCCCCTTCAATGACTTTATACAAGCACTTTTTATTGCATTTATTTTTTTGTATACTGTATACTTGCACGTTCATGCAATTATTCAGCCAGCAGCAGCACAATGCATAAAATCATAAGGATGCAGTTCAACAACTTCACATCAACCATCAGAAAGTGGACAAAATGTCATTTCAGTTACTCTGACTGTGGTATGATTTTTGGTGCCATATGGGCTGCTTTGAATACTGCTGATCTCCTGGGATTTACACACACTTCAGTTTACTCAGAATAATGTCATAAAGAGAAAAGATCCGGTGAGCAGCAGCAGTTTTGCTGATGGAAACTCCTTGTTGATGAGATAGCTTAATGGAGAATGTCCAGACTGGTTGGTGCTACAGAAAGTCTACAGTAACTCTGAATCACATTGTACAAATGTGGTGAGCAGAAAAGAATGTCAGAATGCACAACACACTAAACCATGAGGTGGCTACAACAGCAGAAGACCTCATAAGCTTAAAGGTCTGTCAGCCAAGAACAGAAAGATGAGGCCGCAGTGGACAAAGACTCACCATAACTGTGTAGCTGAAGACTAGAACAATGTAGCCTGGTCTAATGAATCTGAATTTCTGCTGAGGTTTACAGATGATGGTGTCAGAATTTGGCAGCAACATCATGAATCCATGGACTAAACCTGCCTCATGTCAGCCATTCAGGCTGATGGAGGTGGTGTGATGGTGTTGGGAATTTTTCCTGGCCCTTTGGGCTGTTAATACCAATTAATTATCATTTGACTGCCATAGCCTATGATCATGTGCATCCCTTCATGACCATAATTTCCAGCGTGATAATGCACCATTTCACAATGCATAAGTTGTCTCAAACTGGTTTCATGAACACGACAATGACTTCAGTGTCCATCAGTGGAGGAATTGTACGATTGTCACATCAAAATTTTTCCAACATCATGTGGAACCCATGCCATCAAAGGAGGAACTACTCAGTATTAATACAGTGACGTGTCCAGTGAGGTTTTTTTTTTTTTTTTTTTTTTCCAGAATAATGTCATTGTAGTCCATGGCTTTGTTTATTTCTCAGTGAGTAAATTATGTCAAATATTTATATACAATCTATCAAACTTGTCTGTACATCATTCCAAATTCATTCAGAATAGTATATCAGCTTCTGGCTGAAAGAAATTGTGTGTGAAAATGCCTTCTCAACATTGTGAGAATACATTCTCTATGTTGTAAAGGTTAAGGAATTGTCTTGGCTTACTACTTTAAAACCTTCATAAAGGTTATTAATATTTGTTTTCTCTACATGAAGCTCTCTCTGTAGTGAAAGAGGATTTGTGCTTGAATCAGAGACTTAAAACCCGACGATGCAGTAAATTCTATATCTATCTAAACATTCTCATTGTAAAGAACGGATAGAAAGTCGTATGATGCAACGTGAACACATGAAGGATGACACAGATGGTCATCTGTGTGGTAGAAATAAAACGGCAGAACCCAGGCACGGTTCTGAGCATAGAGTTTATGAGCAACTGTTAATGTTACGTCCTTTGGAAGCAGGAATGCAGCTAGAGGAATGCTGAGGCCAGAGTTTCCCCGTGTCTAATGGATAGGTCACAACAAGTGATAAAACAGATGGGACCAAGATCCTTTTTTTTTTCCTTGTGAACTCTCTGCTTGCTAAACATGAAACCTCTGATTCGTGTTAAAAATGTATGTTTCCACCGACGTCTCCTTGGTTACTCTCGAGGTCTAATAGAAGCCGTCATGCTGCACGGGAGACTTGTTTATGAATAACTAGAGCAGCGAGCTCAGAAATCACATGGTGAACATCTGGATGGTTTGGGAAAGCTGCACAAGCTGTATTTCTAATTGACCTGACCCTTTATTACACACTGGCTCTGCAGCACTGAACTCATCAGAAGCTCTGTACTCCAAACTGTTTAGCATTAAGTCATGTTGTTGCTGAATATTATCATATAAGCAAAAAGCACAGGGGTAAAGTATTCCAGATGTTTCTTAATGTAACATGTGTCAGTTTTATATTCCTACCTGCTTTATAAAGTCTGTTGCTTTTCCTCAATACATGCCGTACATATTAACTCGTCGTGAATGAATCTGTTAGTTATAACAAACCTCTGGAGCGATGAAGACACTCACAGTCTGTCTGTTACACAACAGCTGTCTGGCTAATAATAGCATTGTCAGCACTTTTGTGTAAATCAAGCCCAATTGTCATTTTGATGAGAAGACCAGACAGAGATGGAATGAGAAGAGCAAACCAACAAAAAAAAAGACAAAGCTCTGATTATAAATCCCTCCCCTGATGTTTGGGACCTTGCTGGCATGACAACTGTGCACTCTCACAGGCTCTTTGTGTAATTCATTAAGACCTCACTAATTGGCAACACAAGTCTTTGGATTTAAAGATAGACACTGTTTAGGCTGAAATCATGTCATTGCTTATTCTCACATGGAAATGAGCTGAGCTTTTTTTCTTTCTTTTTTCTCAGGTTTCTAATAACACTACTCACATTAAACTTGTTTGAAACTTGAAACGTGTTGAATGCTCCGAGACCTTTTGTTGTACAGAGCTGTCAGATACCTGATATGTAGGATGTTTTATACAGTTTCAGCAACACTCATCAGCCATGGGAACCAAACGAAAGGGCTGACTACAAATCTTTTAAAGTATTTTGTTTGCTAATGTTATTTTTTCACTTTCACCGATGAGCTTTCTATCCACATGCTGCTGGTGCTACATAATGGTGCAGATTTTTTTTTTTGGAGGTGCAAGCTGGAGAACATAATGCCTTCATTTCCCAAGCACAAATGTGCAGCTCTTGAGTTTAGTACAAATGACAGACATCATAACACATTGGCTGAGAGGTGAATTTTGCACCTAGCGTTGCTATGGTGACCAGCACACCAATCCTGTTGTGCTCTAAAAGCCGTCAGAGACATATACATGATGGAAAGGTTCTACGCATAGCCCATCTCTGTCTGAACTGGAGGAACACAACCACACGGGGACATAAACCACACAGCCAAAAGAGATGAAAGGAATCGATTTAATAATTATGTAAGAAAAAGAACTCGAGGCTGGGATTTCTGTGCACAGTCGCTGTAAGAAGCGCCCATGAAGAGGATAATGCATCACAAGATGGTGCGAGAGGATATATCTGTTTTTGCTCATCACTTTTGGAAGACTTAAAATCTGCTATTTTTCTTAAGAAGAACTGTAGATTTCTAGATGAAAAAAAATGACCTCGACTTCTCTTAGTCTAAGTGTCTGTTGTTCCTGTGATCATGATAAAGCACAGTTACAGCCACAAATCAGCTCGGTGTTTCTTTTCCATTCATTTCCATTGACAGTACACCTTGTGTGTTTTAATTTGTCTTCTACCGTAGCAGTTTGAACCATTACATTCCTTTAGTAAGAAGTACGGCATGTCGGCCTATCAGTTTATAATTTTATTTAACGTTGTGGAAAATCCGCAGGACAAGTTAGTTCCTGTTATCACTTACGTTACATCAGCTATTAATGACTGAGCCGTCATCGCTTTTTCTCTCCTTTTTTTGTATTATTTGAAGAAATGTACAGCATGTCATGTTCCTGCTAAACTGGGAAGCACAAAGTCTGAACTGACCCGGACAAAAACCCTGACAGTTAGACTTCTTCCACAGATGTAAAATAAACCTCCCTTTACAGCTGCTTCAGCTTATCAAACATTATACAGTTTTGTTGAATAACAGCACATTATTTAGTACTTGTGAATTAGCTGTTACTATAGAAACAATAATGTTTTTAAAAAAATAGTTGTGCTTGCAGCCAGCACTCGAGCCACAGACATTCGGCCCAGTCCATTTTTTTGAGCTCATGCTGTTTATAATTCAGACTGTGTAGATGTCAGGATATTGAGATTGCAGAATTTAACTCAAAATCGAGATCTGGTCCAAGACACATTGTGTAACATCTTCACAACATGAACATGAACAACGTTCATGTGTGTCAAATATGAGTACAGACTCTTCACTGAAGTAGGAGTTTCCTGTAGAAGAATCGTGTGCTTCAAATCAAGTACTTTTCAGCAGAAAAAAAAAAGCTGCAGAAAAATCAGGCATTTTTGGCCACAACAATCAGAAAAACTCCCAGAGGAAATAATACACATGTTACTTACAAACAGTTTAAAACACTAACTAGATCAAAGTACATGTAATCCCAGATGCCACACAAATGTGGATCTAGCCTTTGTATTTATTCCTACGAACTGAGCATTTTTTCTCCACTGTTATGGAGTATGCACGTGCGACAGCTAGAAGTCTAAAACCTGTGATTGTGTTTTACAGAGACTAAGCCGGCCTGTATCTACAACGGAATGGAATATCGTGATGGTGACATGTTCAGGATGGACGCCTGCCATTTCTGCCGCTGCCAGGGCGGCGTGTCGGTGTGTTTCACAGCACAATGCGGCGTCCTCCACTGCGAACGCTACTACGTACCAGAGGGAGAGTGCTGTCCTGTGTGTGAAGGTGACCACGATAACACCACTATACCATTATAGTGCTTCAGAAACCGCAAACGTAACTAAGAATGAATCTAATGATGCATTCGTGTCACATTGGGAATAGTATAATTAGGAGGTAATGAACCAGCGAATTGGTAAATATGACTCAGATGCTCACATTGCCTCATTGTTACTGGTTGGTGATATCTTGCATATTTTGAGGTAAAGTAACAGCGCCACTGGATTGGAAACCCCACAGCACACCGCCCGCCCAGGCTCCGCCGTCAAAACACAGCCATTACATGTACATTGTGATCAAAGTGAGCCAGCTCTTACCTGTAACTACCTGTTATTAGCAGCAACACAACAGCCATTTAACAAGCGCTTGAACCAGTAACTCGGTAAATAACGGGGTGCGTCCTTGTGAAGAGTTTTCAGCAGATCTGCATGCAATTTGAACAGACTGAGCAGCTACTTCCTTTTACTCTGAAGCACAGAAGAGCAAATGAATTCTGACATTTTTATTAAAAAAATAAATAAATAAATTTATTCAGATTCACTAATCAATCCACAGTCATAGAATTGTAATGAACAATTTGGCCCGAGGGCTTTTTTTTTTTTTTCTATTTAATGTCTGGTTGAAATTGAATCAGATGATGATTATCCAAGCAAGAATGCTAATAAATGCTTGCACCCCTTGGAACAAGCTGCTAGGGCAATTAAATGGCAGCAAGAATTTTTCAAAAATGAAATACATTAAAAATGGATCATGAGGGAAGACCCTATCATCCCTATCATTATTCTCCCATTTAAACAAGCATCTCGGGTTAATTAGTTCAGGGAACTGCTTGTTGTTTTACTTTATAGACCAACCAAACACAGCGTGCCTGTGAGTGTGTAATTCAGATTATTTTGCAGCTCTCGCAGGTAAACTCTCTCCTCATGCTGCCATATTACTGCCTCATATTAGCTCTTTACCATTGGCTGCTACTGTTAGGAAGATCAGATTATTTCTCGGGGAAGATTAGTTTGGGTAAAGTGGTTAATTAAGATGAAATCCCCATTACAGATCACAATATTAGTCTGGGTAATTTCATTAGTGTAAACTTTAGAATTCAGCAGCATGGTGATGCATAAGGATGGATTTCTGTAGCGGTAAAGAGCAGTTATATTTCCAACAAAGCTGGTGTGTGTATGAATGGTTCTGACGATCGGTTTAAATCAATCTAATTATTTTCCATCGCCTAGTTGTTACCGCTGTTAATTTATTCACATTATGTATGCTGTCTCTATATATCTCTATTACTGTTTTTGTTGTTTATTTATTTTTTTAATTCAGGTCCTGGATTTCTCTCTAAGATCTTGATTAATGTATGCTAATTAGAGGGTGCAATAGGATTACTAAATTGTAGGTGATTTACAAAGAACAAGGCCACAAATGACATTTTATGCAAAGTAGCGGGAAGAATGTCTGTCTGTTTGTTATGAATAATCGTCGTAAGTTAACATCTCTACAGAAATCAGACTGAAAGTAAAACTCTCCATAGACAAACACAGAGTATGAATACAATGAGCGCAGCCTAGGGAACTAGCAGCACAGCGGTTAAAATGTTGGATTGCTGATCGAAGGTTTGCACGCACAAAGCCCATCGCTGCCAAGTTGCCACTGTCGGGCCCTTGAGCATGGCCTTTAACCCTCATCTGCTCAGTTGTATAAATGAGATAAATGTAAATTGCTCTGGATAAAAGCGTCTGCCAAACAATATCACTGCTAATTAAAAGAGTGTGTGTTTGTTCCTAATGAATTCCTGATGTGTGAAATTTACGATTTCTCTTTAAATGCCTTTGTCACTCTAGGTGTGAACATGCAAAAGTGGAAATGTCTTTTTATTTGTCACGTACACCATTATATACAGTATACAACTTGCAGGGAAAAAACAGTCCAGCCACTCCATCTTAGACTGTGCATATAAATAAACTACATTTTTTAACTATGTTGAAAAAAAAATAGATGTGTGATGTTAGTTGTAGTAACAGTACAGAAGGTGAAAACATAACAGAATGGAAAGTGATATATATATATATATATATATATATATATATATATATATATATATATATATATATATATATATATATATATATATATATACACACACCTGCTTGTGTTTATATATATATATATATATACACAAGCAGGTGAGTTACATGTAGTAACAGTAAAGTGCAGTGTGCAGAATTTCAATGGAGTAAACATGACTTTATGGATTGGAAAGGGATCTGTTAGATGGACATGTTTGTGTTGAGTCTGATGGCCTGAGGGAAGAAAAAGCTCCTCCTGATCCTCTCAGTTTTACACATCAGACTGCAGAAGCACTTGTCTGACTGCAACAAGATGAACATACAGTTAAACATGGCAGGTGGAGTCTCTGACGATTTTCACAGAGCTGGTACTGTGTCGCCTGTGATATGAAACATATTTATACACACTGATATTTATCAAACTAGTATAAATATTTCAAGTATTAAAGTCCAGTCAGTGGTTTAACTCTGTCTTCAACTTGTAGAAATATTAGAAAACTTTTCCACCTTTTCTCACTGTGACTTTCGCTCCGTATATTACAGTGTGGATGTTTTACATGTGCAAACTTTAGTAAATCTGTGCCTCAGTGTAATATTTTAGCAAAAAGTCATGTTTCTGTTTCTCTGCAGATCCAATTTTCCCTGCACTGAATTTTGCCGGCTGCTATGTGAATGGCCAGATCCTGGCTCATGGGGATCATTGGCGAGAGGACGACTGCACATTCTGTCAGTGTGTGAGCGGCGAAGCCCGTTGTGTAGCTGCTGCCTGCGGCCATAACTGCCTCCACCCGGTCACAGTGCCTGGAGAATGCTGTCCTGTGTGCGAGGGTAAGGACAGGGTGTGTGTGTGTGTGTGTGTATGTGTTGTGTCTCTCCATCCCTCCCTCCCTCTTCTCTATTGTTCATTGTTCCTAATATACTTGTTTGTAGGTCACTGTGTGTGTTCACATACGTGCGGCTTTTGCGACTAGTTCTGACCAAATATTGCATCCCATTTAAAACTTTCTATGGAAAGATTTTCCAGAAAGAAAAAGTAGTCCTTAATAATCCTCAGCTGATCAGAAAGAAAAAACACATAAAAACTAATCAGCTTTAACCTTGCTATTTTTCTCTCCGTACTTCTGTTTGTGTCTGTAATGATGCAATAAGTTTCGCTGCTCACACCGCAGCGTGTGATTATTGTCACTGAGCTGTATTAGCCACAGCACTGCATGCCTGGAGCAGTATACATGCTTGCATGTCTGCCTGCAAAGTGAAGACTACAAGTTGAGAGCTTTGTGTAGTTTCGCAGCAAACGGTGAGCTTTGATCGAGCAGATTCGTGTGCAGACTTCCACCCAGACATTTGGGATTGCTGTTTGAATCAAGGTTTTTTATTTTGCCTTGTGCTGAAGGCAAGGATTCAGACAGGCTGTGCTCACGATGCGACGCCGCAGACACCCACACACAAATAAGAGAGAGACAGGTGATGGATGAGTGACGGCTCTGTCAGATGATGAATCTCTTCTGGGATTGGCTCGAGCCACAGTCACAGAAACATCGTCTCTCAGGTCAAGCTGGAGAATATAGATTTGATATAAGCGAGACGGGCCGCTCCGAGCCTCAGCAGCTTCTCTTCACTTTATTCTCTGCACGGTCACAGTCACAGTTCCTCATCGTGATTTAGGAGTGTGACTAAACTCTAATCAGCTCTTACTTAATGCAGCCGTCCTCAGTTCTGATCAAGAGGACAACACACACCTTCCCTGCGCGTTTCTCACTTTACTCGTTCAACAGCATCAACACACAATGCTTTCTTAGCTATCGAGACTGAGACGTGTCTGGCAAAAAATAAATAAATGCCATTGTGCGTTGCCTGGGGTTTCTCATATTGATTCTGTAGAAGGGAAAATTAGGCCTAATATTGTTTTAAAAAAAGACATCTCATCTGAGACTGTAAGCAGGAATAAAGACTATAATGCTTTGTGTCTGGAGGGATCTGGTGGTGTATTTAAACCTTCTCCAACAGCTGCTGGATCCGTCTCATTATAAGCCCTGCTCCTGCCTAAACGTCTGTGGGCAGGTGTATGTAACAGGGTTCTTGTCAGTCTGTTCTGCTGTCTGCTTCCTCTAATTAAAGATCTGCAAATTTCAGTAGGCTACTGTGCCAATCAATACATTATAAAGGAGATGAATATTACACTCACGGCACCACGTCAGCAAGATTTTACGCTTCTTCATAACCTTCCGTGATAATCAGGATGCAAAGGGTCCAATTAGAAATGCACTGCTTTACTGAGGAGAACTCCGCTGGCTGGCAGAAGGGATTGGAGAGAAGAAGAGAGGGATGAATGAAGGAAGGCAGCAGTATGGCCGCAGGCGTCCTCTTTTATTTGCGTGGGCAGCATCGATTCCCTCTCTCTCTCTCTCTCTCTCTCTCTCTCCCTCTCTCACTCTCCCTTTCTCGCTCTCTCTGAAACCCCCTTTCAATTAATCTTTTATGCGCCTGTCCATCCGTTAAGCAATTAGAGATGTGGGACTTACTGACGGTGTAGTGCACTTTCACATATACGATATGAGCACACACACGTACAGACAGAGAGAAAGAGAGAGACAGAGAGAGAGAGAGAAAGAGATTGGCAGGCAGAGCACAGAACAGTTCATACATACAGTACCAGTATTGCATTATAATCTATACACCTTTGTGTATCTCTCTCTCTCTTCTCACACTGCCGTGTGGCTCAGGCTAGCTCCGCATCATTGTGCTCAGTAGAAAGCTAAATCCATCACGCGTTGCAGGCCGCGACACTGCTCGTCTGCCTCAGGTTGTTCCTGCGCTGATCAGTAATTTGATGTGAGAACGCTACCCTATATTTCACCATAACACGGTGTATATTTGGGGACGTCTTGTGTGAGGCTCTACGCTAAAGACAGCTGTTTAAATAATGATAACCCTCACTGTATTTAAAGACCATATTCTCTGCTCCAGGCACAGGTCTGTGCACTCAGATTTCAAAGTAGTCTTTCTTGGGTTGTATTGATTTTGCAGGGCGTTTCGTGGTGTTACGTTACCTGCGTATTGAATGCGTCTTGCTAGGTCGTGCCCTTCTGACCTTGCTCTTCAATTATTTTGTTCGTAGTAACACAGACAAACAGGTGGAGAGCCATTTATTGTGTAATCCTACAGGATAGCAGGTCAGAGGAAGGCTGTGTTTTGCTCTAAGCCCCTGTGCATGTAGGCCTCCCATTCCTGAGCCCATTATAGCATGAGGCACTGAGGAATAAAGCCGCGGTGTAGCGATATCCCCTCTCCCACCCAGACAGATGTCTTTTAAAAATAGCTGTACCTGTTGGCAAGGACTAGCGAACTCTTTGTCCACTGTGTTTGCTCATTTCCATAAGGCATGTGTGTGAGACTGCACTATAGGAGGAGATGTTGAGATCGCCAGAGGCTTTTAGCGGCTCTGTACATTAGCTTGTGAGAGAGAACAATGAGAGAAATGATAGGCTGCTCTAAATGACATCGACAAAAGCACTTAAGAATCTGTATAAAGGTGTTTCGGTCTGTTTTTCTCTCACATACTCAGGCTTTTGACTTGCACAGGAAGAAATAGGTAGATTCGTATTGTACAGAAGCATTTTTTACAGAATACTGATGATACACAGGGCACAAAACGGTTAGTGCCATCCATTCTTTTTCCTGATTAATTCATCCGAGGAATTATTTTAAAATGAATAAAAGCGCTAATACAATCTCTTAAGTAGGATTATTTACCTGCAAAACAACAATTCGTATATTTATTAGACAATCCTTTATTGCATTAGATGATTATTAAGCATTAATGGTGACCATTTATCAAATCAGACATCTAACTGACATCACAGCTTTTTATACTTTTTTTTTTTTTTTACAAAACAGACAAATGGCCTCAATTACTGGGAAAATGTTTTACTTGCATTTTATTCAGAGAATTCAAATTCAAAATACAAGACAATATCTACAAGCTTTCTTACTTCCTTAGACTCTCAGACACTAACTGAAATACCGAGATCCATTTTGCTCCCCATTTTGTGTATGAAACTGACTCCAAGCCTCAGGGTTCAGGGTTTAGGTTAATGCCTCGAGTCAGGAAATCGACTCTTTTTGGAATCAATTCCCAGTAACTTCATCATGATCCAGAAGGCTGCTGTGAATTGATGCCTTGGCACACAATATAAAGTACAAATATATTGTCTGTGTTGAAAAAAATAAGAAATTGTTATAATATTATGTATAACAATATAATTACTTGTTAGAATCTCAGCTGATCGATGTAGCTGTGCTGCCTGACATGACATCACAGCGAGCTTCATAACAAACTAACTGATTTTTGTTGCTGTTTGTTTCCAAGTATTTTATTATTGGATTTGAACAGTTTTTTTGTTTAGAGGGTTGGAGCACTTTGGAGCACTTTGGCGTTCTTGTGCCTGATTTAACATAAAGAATAGACCCGATTTCGAGCCACTAAATGTGTCTCATCGGTGGTCAGTGCAGGTTTGTTCCTTGATCAACACGTTTGATCAAGGTGACACACTCTCCTAGGCCAGGGAAGGTTCTAGCGCCAGATGCCGAGTGTGTAATTAAGTAAATGAAGTCTGTCAGTCTGCAATGAGCCTCTATGAGCCAACACCATGTTTAGTGAAGCACAGCCCAGGGCTGATGATGGATCCACTCCTGAATTACATCTTAGCAAGTGTGTCTTTGTGTTTACGCCTGCTTTTCTTATATTTCCAGTAAAATATCTGTCTGTGCTTGCGTTCATTTAGTTGCATGTGTGCTTTGTTCATGATGGCTTCTTTCCTTTAGCCCCCCATTTCATTTTATACTAAGATGAATAGGCTCCAGCATGAAAAGGTCATTCAGTGGTCTTCTGACGCCTCGATGAGAAGCAGCTTCTCTTAATGAATTAGGAAAACGAAGCCTTCGCCTTAGGATTGTTCATATCAAAGGGAGCTCATTTTTAATTCATAATAAGCATATATTCAGACAAAATAACCTTAGGCAGAGGGAGATGAAATGAGAGAAAGTGGTAGACTTTGAGAAAAAGTGAGGTAGAAAGCGTGAGAGGACGCTTGTGTTCAGCCTGTATCTGATCTTGCTTAATTAAATTTCTCCCTCTAAAAATAATAGGCATTGATCTGCCTTCAGCTCTGCTTCTCATTCTGTGCGAGTGAGTCGTGGGAATTATCAACAAAAAACGACCTCTGACCAAAACTGAAATAGCTGCAATGCTTCAGCAGCCTCTTGGCCACAGCGGACACATGACATAAGCCTTTTGTCATCCCAAGACATGCCAGTGTAGACCGCCGCCCCTTTTTCTCCCCGTGTTTGCTTAAAAGTGTCCTGTTATCATCTCGCATGCAGAGATGTGTATTATAAGCTTTTGTTGTATAATGCTGGTCAGAAGTACAGTATATGTTCACTGAAGGATCTGAAGAACTCAACACAACTTTTTTTTTTTTTAATCCTCCATTTCTCGAGTTCAGAGCGTGGAATGATTTAAAGCAGGAATGACAGCGACGGTGCTGCAGCATGTCAGAGCTGTCATAACCTAAACCACACAGCAGTGTGCGCACCACTGATATACAACACGCTGCACTGTATTAAAAAGCCCCATAATCTTTTAATGGAATCCAACAAATAAATTATAAGCACTAAGAATTTCTTTTAAAATTAGATGAGGGCTACGGACGGGGCTTTCCGCTTATGTCATGTCTGTTTGCGTCTCTCTTGCTTTCACACCCATCTTTCTCTTTCTTTTACATTCCCCCTCTTTCCTGCTCTGTGTCGTCTCACTGTCAGTCATTAATAGAAGCTAGGAAGTAGGGTGCTGTTTAAAATTGCTTACAACACCCATGACTCCCAGTCCATAATGAGTCTTCACGTTCTCTCTTTCTTTTAGCATCTCTCCAAAACACACAAACACACACACACACACACACACACACCCTGAGTTACTCGACTTGACTCACCTCCGTTGGGGAAACGTGTGTGCGTGTGCTTTTTTTTCCAGAGCCTACCTATATCACCATGGCGCCCCCTGGCTGTACCTTGCTGGAGAACTGCACGCTGACAGAGATGGACTGTGCCTCAGGCTTCCGACTCGACTCTCATGGATGCCGCACATGCAGCTGCAGAACAAGTGAGTGTTAAACAGAGCATCGTCACTCAGGTCCTCATCCTCATTTCCAGAACAGGACACCCAGCTGTCATCGAGCATTTAGCTGGAAGCTTTCCAGGCCAAAGTGGAATCAAGAGAGTAGTTTAGAGGAGCGTGCAGTCAGCGCCGCAAGAATAGCGCTGTGCTTAGTATGCTAAAATGGCCAGCATGGATGTATGAGGCTGATGCATATCAAAAGGGAAAATCAGCCTAATGCTCTTTTAGCTGAAGTGCAAACGATTTTTTTTCATGTTCTTCAGCCACATTAAGGGCCAAAGAACAGATATTAAGAAGATAACGTGTGTATTTTCATTCTTTTTGTCTTATACAATAGTTTCATTTGTCACAGGGGTCAAAGGAAAACGTAGGAGACTTGAATTTATTTTTCTGTTTCAGACTATTAGATTTATTAAAAAGAAGTTTCACTGCTGACTATTGACAACTAAGTCTAATGAGACTGTCAATGGCACAGACGCAATTAACCCTATTAGACAACTTGTCTTGCCATTGGATGAAATCCTGGTTGTGGTTTAGAGTGCTTGTGAAAGTAGTTTGTGTTCAGTGAGTGTACAGTAGTTTTGTCGCTTCGGCGTTGCTTTAAATTCTTCCAAATACTGATTTGTGATTCATGCTTATAAATCTGAAATCAGTGTGTGTGATTTATTCACTGAGATAAAAATAATATGATTATTTTTTTGTCTCCAGGAGAGGATCTGTGCAGTGCTCTGATCTCAGGCTGCACCTTGAAGTGTCCGCTCGGCTTCCAGTTAGACGCCAACGGCTGTGCCATGTGTCAGTGCCGGCATCGCCACAAGAAGTGCAAACCGGTAGCCTGCACCAAGGACTGCCCCTTCGGCTTTGTGTAAGACTTCAAAGAAAGTGCTTTGTTCCTCCTTCTTAAACTTTCCTTCCTCCGTCTCTGTCTCATCATCAACCTCGGTTTTATTTCTAATATCTTCATCTAGAAGACAAGCTGTTCTCCTACTTTCTGCTATAGCCACAGCTTCGTTTCCGAGCCCCTGTGTCGTTTGCAGCTGCTATCAGCACATGCTAAACGGCCTCCCTGTGATTTTTTCCAGAATGCTCAGTTTGGTTTTTGACTGAATAAACGCTCGTTCAGGGTGCAGGCAGCTTGTTGGGTCCAGGCAGCTGCAGGTACACGACTGACAGCTCATTAGTCTCCGTTGAGATCAGCATAGAGAATTGGTCCACTTAATGGACAGTCTGGAATAGTGGAACTGAAGCCTAATCCCCATGACAGCGAGCTCACACTCCACCGTGAATAAGCCCAGTGTGTGTAAGGTGTGAGAGGGTGACCGTATCAACTACGACAAGACATTTAAGGATTTGTTGTTGTTTTTTTTGTTTGCTTGTTTAGAGCAGTGTTCCTCTTTTCATAATGGAAGAATTGATGATTCTTTTTTTTAGCCATAAATCACTAGAGCTGATCAGAGAGCTGTCTTTTTTTCGGTATCATTCATATAAGCAGCACAGTGAATGAGTGAGTGACAGAAGAAACCTACCATTTTTTTTATGTACAAACTGCTGTTTGATTCATTCCAAATGCTGGCAATCGATGGCGTCTTAAAAGTAAAAAGTTTTGGCGAAGCTCTAACGTCGCTGTTGTAACATCGTTTTTTCCATAAAGCCATGAAACCTATCAGAACATGACGACTGATATAGTGGCAGTTTCTTCCTGAATCCTTATCATATACAGAGAAAGCCTCCTGACCCAAGCTTGGCTCCATTTTAGATACAGAGCAGTTTTATTGATTCATGTCATGACATGTTTCTTGGGATGATGGATTAGCAGCCACCCAAAGCCAGAGATCACAAAGGAGGCTGAGTATCTCTATAAGTTCCTGCAGAATGAGTTTCTGAGCCGTGTCAGAGTGTAAAACCGCTTCCTCTGTTCATGCAGGTGTCGTCATCAGCACTCAGTCAATTCTGTCTCCGTATAGGATCCCGTGAGCTGGCGTGCTCACATCGTAGATTCTAATTTTAGATATCTATTTATACTCCTTCAAAGCGTTGGCAGTTGTTCAGGCCTGCACAGCACCAGGTGTGAATAATGCATGAAGAGACCTGCGATCTACCTATTCTCTCAAAATCTATTGCTATTCCACAGCAGGGAAATCACACCTGATAGGTCTTTATCACCAAACTAAATGTGCAGTGCATATGGCTGCTTTTCAGGGGTGTTATTTGTGAGATAAGAGAAAGGCCGGACGAGTGAATAGTGTGCACGTTCAAAGGGATGAGGTGCTTATAGCCAGTAGACTACTGGTGACTATAGCCGAGAGCATGCTCTGAGAAACCATGCCTGAATGTTCGGAACGTTCCTTGGGTTAGTCATGTGCTGAAATGTACCATCTGCTGACACGGTTCATGAAAGTTCCAACCTTTCTCCTTTGCTTTCACTCTTTCCCTCTCTGTCCTGTGTGAAGTGATGACATTGAGCTGCTTCTTCAGCACCTGGTGTGTTATGAATGCACAATATGAATGCATCAGTATATACAGAAGCAATGACAAATCCTAACTTAAAGGTTATCCAAGCTTATTATAATTCATAACTTCATCTCCTCACTGATCTCCATCTCAGCAACCACATTCTCTCTCTCTCTCTCTCTCTCTCTCTCTCTCTCTCTCTCTCTCTCTCTCTCTCTCTCTCAGATATTAATGTCCATCATTGTGCATAATACATTTCTAGTATCATATCAGGACATGATGATGATGTGATATCAGTATTAAGATAAATTACACTACATTATTGCTGATCTCTTCAGGACTTAAAACGCCAGCAGAATCTTAACTTGGGTTTTTGTTGTTGTTGTTGTTGTGTGCTTATTTGTTTTTTTCTCTCTTTCTTAAATACAAAATATTTTAAAAATAAAAAATCAAAATTTTAAAATGAAAATACTCATTAAAATACCATGATACACGTAGAATAAAAATGCCTTTAATATTAGAATGATTACACAAGATGTATGTGCACTATAAACTATATACAGTATGATTTAACAATGAGATTATGAAGGTCACCTCACCCAGCATCAGATGCCCCAACTACAAATAATAAAAAACAAATAAATAAATAAACACACCTGGGATGAATCAAACACTGTGCTTCACACTTGTCCAATGATAAGAGTTGTTATTTCACATGATCACAGCCCTAGGTAAGAGGCTATATTTAAGAAAATATTGTATATATATATATATATATATATATATATATATATATATATATATATATATATATATATATATATATATATATATATATAAAATGGCCATAGCACAGATATCTACATACTTTTACCCACACAGTGTATCTATGTAACATAGATACACTGTGTGGGTAAAAGTATGTAGATATCTGTGCTATGGACATTAACATCATTACTGTTACCTTGTTCCCACCCTTATCCAGAGTAACTTACATTTTATACAACTGAGCAGTTGGGATTCAAACTCACAACATTCCGATTGGTAATCTGACACCGTAACCACTAGGTTACCACATAGTAACAACAGTGTTACTGCTCTAACATCTTGCTTTTCTAAGAAGGCTTTCCACTAGATTGTGGATCTTGGGGCTGGAGATTTGTACCATTCTGATGTCAGTCGTTATTCCACTGCATCCCCACAGTGTTCAGTATAGTTGAGTTCATGGTTCTAATAGTCAATGTTAGAGATTTAAGCACTTATGTACGTCGCTCTGGATAAGGGCGTCTGCCAAATGCTGTAAATGTAAATGTAAATGTAAATAGTCCACTGAAATTCTTCCAACCTTTGCAGACCATGTCTTTATGTTTCTCAGTTGGTGCATGTGATTTTATTGACATGCTGGTACTAATGCCATTTATACATAGTTTTGGTTATATAGTGTAGATTTGCAGTACATTACATGATTTCTGTTGAGTAAGTGTAGTCTTTTCTTTTTTGTCTAACAGTAAAAACAAGTATGGCTGTGATACCTGTCGCTGTAAAAAATGCCCTGAATTGCCATGTGATAAATCCTGTCCAGTGGGCTTCCAGCAGGACGAGCAGGGCTGTCTCATTTGCCAGTGCAGAGGTAAGCTTCTGTTTTATTTTTGATGTTTTTTTTTTTGCTTAGAGAGTGAAATTTAGCATTAATAATTAGATTTCTTTCAACTGTTATATTAACCCCAACACTTCAGCTTGTATAGGCTCACACGGTTCAGTCTTTAGCACCTTGTGTGTTACGTATTCATAGCACGCATACATGGCTATATACAGTACATTAGCAATAACAGTGTCCACTCACATGCTGTTCTAAATAATATAATTTATACCTTTTTACCAGTACCTTGGTGTTCCATTCTGCCGGTGGAATGGAAATTGACTTAACAGACATTTTCAGTCAGTTAAAAGAAATAAATTATTTTATTGCCGCAAGTCTAATATAAAGTTAGGACACTGTTGGCTTTCAGTGTAAAAAGTTTTTCTCTCTGCTTACACACAATTGTAGTGGTTGTAGATAATGGTGTAAAATGTTAGATGCTTATGAACAAGCACTTGGGGCATCTCAAAGAGCAGAAATGGGTTTGATAGCTCTATACACTTTAAAGAAACATCTGTGAAAAAAAAAAAAAAATCATTTTTTTGATGATTTCTTTGAATATATTGCTCCTAATAAGCTACACTGTAAAAAATTGTCTCGTAAATTTACAGTAAAGTACTGGCAGCAATGGTTCCAGCAATTTCTCATAATTCTACACTTTCATTACGGTTTTACATTTTAAGATTGTGCTGTAATTTCACAGAAATGGCTACAGCTATAATTGTGAAACATAACACAAGTTAATTCATATTTAATCTACTGTCTGATATCCTAACATCTAATAAAAAAAAATAAAAGAGAAATAGACTGACATAGTGCAATTCATTTGCAATTTATTTAAACAACTATAGCATTGTTAAATTTGCTGTGAACAATCTTTTAGCACTGTAAACATGTATAAGTATTTTTTTACAATCATTGCACTGTCACAAAGAAAAATTGAAGTTTAAAAACAAATTAAAGCAATTAAATAAACACAGAGTAAAGACTGTCTCACAGAAAAAAAATGTGCAAGTCAAAGAGCTAAATAGTAACAGTAACTGTATGTGTAACAGTATATTAAAAAACTGTCTCACAGAAAAAAGTGCAATTCAAGGAACCACAGAGTTTAAAAAAACCTTACAAGAAAAAGCTGCCAACATGGCAAAACTGTAAAAATCAAATGTTTAACTCTAGGGGAGCTGGAAAATGAGCATATTTTCAAAAAGTGGAGTGTCCCTTTAATTAATGTATTAAATATATACTTGCTGAAATTAGGGAGTAATAAAAGAGAAATAAAGCAATTTAAAGATAACAGAAGATAAATAAAATACCTCTGAATGAACTCCAATGTGCCACTTGCCTCCTCTGGATATTGAAGGTTAAAAACGTAGTACATTGCGAACATTGTTGCTATTGCCGTCACAAATCTTGGATGTACGCTTTCACAAACGACACGACCCTCAAGGGTAATCATCCATTTTTCAATGCAGTTTTCGGACCTCCCTGAAATTATACATTTAAACATTCTGTAATTAAAATTTATCTTAAATAGTTCTCAATGTGTCTTTTACCAAATTATGCTCACAGTAATAGTTCACACAAATGAAAATTTGTTGATAATTTACTTCCATTCACACTATCTAAGACAGGGGTCACCAATCCTGCTCCTGGAGGGCCGGTGTCTCTGCAGAGTTTAGCTCCAACCCTAATCAAACACACCTGATGCACCTTAGCTGCTTTAGGTGTGTTTGATTAGGGTTAGAGTTAAACTCTGCAGAGACACCGGCCCTCCAGGAGCAGGATTGGTGACCCATGATCTAAGATGTCTATGACTTTTCCGTTACCAGAACACATAAATTTTCAGGAGTAAATTGGAGCTATGTATATGTCCAATGTAGTAAACAAGACCCTTAATCCAAATAGCACGTAAATGCAGCATTACAATATATGTAAATGTATATGACTCATATATGTAAAAAAACAAAAGTACGAGAAATTCTTAAAGCATTGTGTGTCGACTTTTATATGAGTCATTAATTACTGATGTGGAGTTTGACATGACAAAGAAATTGAATGCTGAATATGGGCACAATAAAAAATTCATGCCTTTCACACCAAGAAACTAAACATTATTGTTAGTTATTTCTGTGTGCTGCTCAGTACGAATTGGACTTAAATCCTCAACATAGAAAAAAGCTGCCCTTGGGGATGCTATCCAAATCATTCCTCAGAGATTTATCTAAGCTTACAAGAATCCAATAAAACTGGTATTAAGAGAACCTTGTAATGTCCAGGTCACATTATCCAGAGAATAGAAGTGACCTTATGCCTCCTCACGCACTGAGATGTCATCGCTGTACACCGCTGATTAGTGAGACTGCAGTCTGAGCGGTAAAGCAGATATCAGAGAAATATTTAGCTGAACCACACACACAGACACACACAGACACACACAGACACACTTTTTTTTTAATTTTCAAACACACCTGTTGTACATGAAGAGCATCTTTCTTTCCACTCTCTGTACTCTCCTGTGTGTCATGCGTTTTCATTTGATGCACCCCAAATAATGGGTTCCTGCATGTGAAATATTCATGAGCAGCCACAAGCTGCCATCTGATTAACGAGAATCACAAAATCTTTTTTTCTTTCAATCCAATTTTCTTTAAACTTCTAAAAATGCACCTCCACCTCATACCTCAACGGCAGGCTTTTAATCAAAGTGAGTTCTCTCCATGGTAATGATTTGGGCTTTGATTTCATGAAAAGTGTAGCTTGTAGCCGATACCGTGATGTTAAAGCAAGTGTACGGGGAGCTGGGGACCTGAGTGTAAGACACTGCACACTGAAATTGGCCCACAGCCACTAGAGTGGGTAAGAAAGGCACCTCAATGATTAGGTCAAGAGGCACGAATTTAAATATAAATGCAGCTGGAAAAGGAAAAGCTGTGCACCTGTGTGTGTGTGTGTGTGTGTGTGTGTGTGTGTGTGTGTGAGTGTGTGTGTGTGAGAGTGTATGTGTGTGTGGGTGTGTGTGTGTGAGAGTGTGTGTGTGTGTGTGTGGGCGTGTGTGTGTGTGTGTGTTTGAAGGACGTGAAGTTAGCCAACAACATTAGCTCATGTGCCTTCCTGAAATCAGCTGAATCACACTAATGAGTGACTCTTTATATCATGGCGGGTTAACGGGGATTTTTATGTGTGTGTCTCTTTCTAGACCAGGGTTCTTCATCTTTTGGTCCATCTGTTAAACTGGGCTCATGTCTCTCTATGGACGGTCGGAGACATGAGAACGGTCAAAGCTGGCACGATGGCTGCAGGGAGTGCTACTGCCATGATGGCCGAGAGATGTGCGCTCTGATCTCCTGCCCTGTGCCTAACTGTGACAACCCGAGCATCCGCTCCAGCCAGTGCTGCCCCTCCTGCCCAGGTTTAAACACACATTTACTCTCTCTTTACTACCAGATTATAACAGCATGCATAATATATCTTGTATGATGTTGCCGTTTTGTGCTAGCGATTACCTTTAAATGGTCTAATTGCCTAAAAAACAGCAACAAAACACAGTGACAACCCACTGAATCACACAGCAGATTGCAATCAGTTTGAGTGTAAATAAATTTGAATAATTCAGCAATCAATTGTGGATCATTTATTCAGTTATTACGTGCTTGATTTAAGCAAAATATACAGTCTTATATAAAACCTCAAATATTAAAAGTGACTAAAAACTTAAATATGTATTAATAGACTATTAATTCCATAGTCATAGCCTTGATGTCGAGTTTTTAGGTAGTTCTCCATCTAGTCAGGTTTAAGAAAACTACTGCTATTACCCACTGTGCTGAAAGGTAGTTTTGTTTTGTGTTATGAGCCACTGAACTAGTGAATTTTACTCACTGATGATGACCATTTCCCCACAAGTATGTGTTAGGTTCTGTGTTGGTCCACAATTTCTTCACATATTCATAACCATAACATAATATAATCAGAGTCGAAGATGGTGTATGCTAATATAGGGAAACTGTTACTGTTATGTCTCACAAGTCTAATTACAGAATGCTGCCGTACGCTTTGTAGTCTCACAGACACAGTCGTGTTTTTTTCTCTATTTCGCACTGCTTATAGATATTTTCCTTTTCATCAAGTATTTTGGGTCTGTGACTGGGTGTCTGGAAAAAAAATCCAGTGAAGCGTGCTAAAATGTATTGGTCTTGTCTAGATGAGTCTGGCTCTCACAGGCCGGAGCTGAGCGAGGCGTCCGTTTGTCTCGCCCCGGGTGGAGAGTACTTTGTGGAAGGAGAGACGTGGAACATTGACTCATGTACACAGTGCACATGCCACAGCGGCCGTGTGCTGTGCGAGACCGAGGTTTGTCCTCCTCTTCTCTGCCAGAGCCCAGTCAGGTCACAGGACTCCTGCTGTCCACACTGCCCAGGTGAGATTTCCCACAACCCCTGCTCCTGTTATGTGCTTCATTGTCGAAAGCTGACAGGTGTTTATATCAATGTACCGCTTCATGTCTTTTGGAGAGGAGAGAAATAAATATTGATAGTACTGTGTGCAAGGCAATTGTACTTCCTGCACTACAAGCAGCCTTTCATTGGTTTGTAAGAACAACAGAAATGTCACATCAAGGTCATGCTAAAGTTACAGGCACGTTGCTCAAACAGCGTGTCTTGTTGTCAGCTGCAGTGTTGTTACATACTAATCCACAAGTCTGAAGGAATGAAGAAAAAGATGAAAAAGATGAGTGTGCATACCGAATACGCAAATCCTTACAAATACTCTGTGGAGGAGGCGGAACATTGCAAGCTTACAGATGTTTCAGCACGATGCAGTGATAACGCCGAAGCTGGAAAACGTGCAAACAGATTAATTTCCTCCAGTCTGGTCACTCTGTTCAACATCATTCCGTGTTGAGATAAGTCAGTGCTCACCAGCTGGAACAGGAGAATAAAGATCTGCAGGCAGGCTGACGCTCTCACCGAGGCCTCATGAATATTGATGGGCTTTGAATCAAACGCATGGAGGCAGGTGGAGCGTGAGCAACATGAGGGAACTGAACGGTGAAGGCTTGTGGCTTTGTTTAGGAAACATGTTCACAGTCACTTGTGCTCTAACAACTTTTTACAGGTTCTGCTTTGGTGCTTTAGTTTAGGTGGCAAGCTGAGATGCAGACGCAGGCGTACATTTATCAGCACGTCAACACGGGTCGCCTTTAGGGATGAACTATTTATCATGTGTTACTTATCAGAAGGGAACTAATTAGCGGATGTTATGTCATGTTGATGCGTTGGGTTTTTTTTGTGACTGGTGTTTTAAATCATATGACATATATTCACATATTTATTTAGAGTGTAACTAAAATGATTAATAAGCCATTAAGTAAGTGAGGAGTTGTATTTTTATCCAGGGATATGAATCAATTTAGCATTATCATGCACAGCACGGAACTGATTGTTTTTTTTTTCTCTTAATATTATGCAAATAATATTTTGTTCCTAAATTGGCTGAATAATTATGATAAATATTCATGAATAAATCTCTGTTGAGAAAAACAATTGCGATTATCGTTTCAGCCGTTATTATTTGACACATCTGTTGATCAAACAATAATTTAGCTAAACGGTTTAAGTAAGAAAATGGAGAAGGTTATGTGTTGGTCATTATAGTACATTAATATTTGCTCACCAAGTGACAATCAATCTCAGACCAGAACGACTGTGTGTTTGTCCGTGTCCGTGTCCTGGTGCTTTTCCTAATTACTACTCGTAATTACTCCATCGTAATCCTGTAAGTGATCTTTTAGAAACATAAGATATATATACACTGAAGATAGGAATGTATGTTTTATTTGGAGATAAGCTCTGTATCTACACAGGAGCTGCAAAAGCAGATACAGCAGGCTTATCAGTAAAGACATGAGCACATTTAAAGGCTTTTTAAAGGTCACTCAATATGTGCGTCTTCCTGGCTACGGCTCGGCGGGTTCGCTGGCTGATCTCTGTATAATTGTGCCATATTTCATATTTGTTTAAAACCAAGTTGTTTATGATTTATGCTTTACACCGTGCAGATAATTTACCTAAAGGTCACTGATTTGTGTTTTTATAAACATGATCTCTGTTGTTGTTTTCCAGATGAGCCTCTGACTCCGCCAGCTCCCAGCAACACCAGCATGCCCAGCTACTGCCGCAACGAGGAGGGGGACATATTCCTGGCAGCCGAGTCCTGGAAGCCCAACGTTTGCTCCAGCTGTGTGTGTGTGGATGGAGTCATCAGCTGTTTCTCAGAGTCTTGCCCTCCGGTTAACTGTGCCCGGCCTGTCCTGCGCAAGGGCCAGTGCTGCCCCTATTGCCTAGGTACTAATCCCACATGTCAAGATTCTTTTGTGGCTGTTTGTATTGTACTATAGAGCAAATAGAGCTGAAGCTGCTTTGCTGTGCTGTTAGTCTTCAGACCCATCCTCAGCTGAAATTCTTAACATCTGTTTCTTGCTGCTAGATGCTACACCGAGAGCTGTGTGCCACTTCAACGGGAAAACATTTGTGGATGAGGAGCGCTGGGACATTGACAGCTGCACACATTGCTACTGCTTGCAGGGCCAGACGCTGTGCTCTACAGTCAGTTGCCCTGCCCTCCCCTGCCACCAGCCCGTCATAGTGGAGGGCAGCTGCTGTCCCTTGTGTCCAGGTCAGCTACCTCACAAAGCTTCAGTGTGTGAACAATCATGTGCACTTTATATACACCTATTTTATATGCAGATTCATTTCAGGACATTTTCAGAAACAGGGTTGCATCACTATAGCGTAATATAGGCAAAATTTCAATGCGTACTAAAATGTATTTATATAGGTCATCTGCGAATGCCTGTTTATGTTCCAGGGGTCCGTTCATAGTGCTCAATCATCAAGACAGAAGCTTTGCATTCATTATAATAATCATTATAATTTCATTTCTGGCATTTGGTAGACACCTTTATCCAGAGCAACTTACATTTACACAACTGGTTAAGGTTAAGGGCCTTGCCCAGGGGCACAATACAGTAAATACAGCTTGGGGTACCTGTGATTCGAATTCACAACCTTCCAATCAGTGGTCCAACACCTTAACCACTGAGCTACCACAGCTTTTATAATTCATCAGTTTGAGCAGGAATTGTTCAGCACATCATTTCATTCCCCTACTGTATATCAGGAGAAAATCGAGTGTACATGATTTTAATATGAAGAGTTCCATGACATGCTCGGCATTCTTCATCGACAGACGTGTTAGCACTGTTATCTAGCCAAACGCTCTACGTTAGACATTAGGTAACTCTGTTCCAATCAGGTTCACGTGGTCTCAGCAAGGCTGATTCGACCATGATTGTTGTATTAATGAACCAAGCGAGAAAAAGCTCAAGTTTCCAAACAAGTAAAATAAACAGGTTAATGGCTCAGAGGTTAAGGGTCTGTGATTGTCAGGAGCACATTGTGTGTTCACTCCAAGCACTGCTAGACTGCTGACCTTTTGAGTGAAGCTGTTATATCACTATTCCTGGAATGCCATAGTAGGATATTTGGGAAACTTATCCTAATAATAATTAACAGAGAACTGAATTAAAAGAACATTATCTTTGATTACAGAGTTGGCTGTGTACTGTTGTACCGTCATTGCGATACAATCCAAATGTGCCACATACTGTAGCTCTTAGATGTCTAAAATGTCTAAGCATAAGGCAGACAGATGTAAACTGGTAGTTTTTTGTCACTTAACATGACCAGACATGGCCTTCTTTTACAGGAAATTTTACTGACACTGGAAAAGACACATAGGATACAAAGATTGTTTACTAAGGCTTAGTCTCGCAAGCAAGTCAGCCGAAGACTGAACAACCTGAATTCTGAGACTCGCACAAACTTTTTCCAATCCAGTGACTATATCTCACGCTGTTGTTGTCAGGATGATGAAAAGTTTGTCTCCTACTCAGACTGATAAAACCGGTGTTTTATGTCTGAGGCTGAGACTAAGCCATGGCTGACTTGGTCTCTGCAGCTTTATTCTTTTATTTTCCATTGAGACAACTGTCAGTCTTTCTCGATGTCTCACTCTCTCTTTCTCTCCTTCATAAAGACGTGTGTAATCGAATCAGGCTTTAGTGAATGTGGGTTGGTGAATACTCAGAAAGCACTGGCTGGACTGGGTCACTTTCAACATGTTATGACAGACAATAGAAAGACAATAGTTCTTGGATAGTATGGATTTAAACACTGGAAATGAAACTGTGCATTTCTGTTGCAGAGACAGTCCCCACTAATATACCGATAGAGAAGACGGACCAGCATGGAGACAGACTGAAACATCGACCTGCGTGGCCTACACACAGCGAGAATGACATCATGCCCCAGTTTAGAGGTCAGAGTTCAATACAAATTTTAACCACATTATGAAGGGATTCCAAACACATGATCACATTTGTGGCAGTCATTTTCCTGCTACATTTGACACCAGTTCTATGGCAGTTTGTAATTTTTTATGTAGCAGACGAGAAGTCCAAGGTGTGCGTTTAAACTCCATTGATGCGAATGTTGACGTTGTCTGCAGGATGCAGGTGGATTGTGAATCGCATGCGTTAGAAATGCGTTAGTTTCTCTATGTGTTATTTGAAAGACTTGCTAAAGCAGAATGAATCTGATTATTCTAGATGGAAGTATATTGTAGTGCTCTTTAACTGATTTCATCTTTAATAACATCCTGCACAGAGACGACGAAGTGAATCCTAATTTGCTGATATAAAGTTGGTTATTCGTTTTGAAAGTATTAACTCCAAAATCTTATTAGTGATGATGCATATTAATAAGCTTATAATTATATGGCCAAAATATGAAGACATCTGAGCATCACTTAATTTTGTTTCAAAGTTCTTTCCCCAAACTTTTGCCACAAGGTTGGAATTGACAAGATTGTCTTGATTGTCTTTGTATTCTGTAGTATTGTTTTCCCTTCACTTTAGCTGAGGTGTATAGCCTCAACCAGTTCCAGCATTACAAAGCCCCTGTGCACAACGCAAGCTCCAGAAAGTTATTGAGTCACAAGGTCGAACGAATGCTACAGACCTCCGAAGAGTCCTGATCTAAACTCAGCTAAACACCTTTGGGATGAACTAAAATTCTTACTGCAAGCGTTGCCTTATCTCCATACATCAGAGTCTTCCCTCAGTGATGCCCTTGTGGCTAAATGGGTAAATCCCCATAGCTACAGTACAAAATGTAGTGAAAAGTCTTCAAAGCAGCAAAGCGGTGACACGTCCTTGTAAAATTCTTATGATTTTGAAATGGGATGTGCAACAGATTGTGGTGTGATGGTTCTTTATAAATATATATGTGTGTGTGTGTGTGTGTTTGTGTGTGCGTGTTAAATATGTTCTGTTTTTTATTTTTTAATGTGTACATCATGTGATGTCAATTAAATTCAAAGATTCAAAGTATGATAAGCGCGCATTTGCTTCTGTCTGTTTGCTTACTAATTGGTGTGTGATTTTGCAGGGGACTTTGGCAGCCTGCAGATGCCGTATCTGGACGGGAAGACACCAGTGCGCAGTGAGGATGCCAGCCTCCATTGGGCCTGGGTGGCTTTGCCAATCTTCATGATGGTGCTAACTATCGCCACCCTGCTACTAGTCAATCAGAGGAAGCAGTGGATGCATGTGCCTTGCTACCCCACACAATCTAAGGTACGAGTGCAAGAATCAAATTGGACAAATCATAAAATTCATAGCTAGACCACCAGGCAAATGAGGAAGATCTACAGTTATGTACTGTTTGCCTCATTTCAATCAAACATGTAACAGAATAATTATGTGCACAGAGACTATGAATAATTAGCCAAACCTTGAAACCCTGGGATTCCTGGGTACTGTAAAATGTTTTTTAATAATCTCTATTCTGCTGAGTTTGACCACATTCTGAAATGTATTCCTGATTCTAGAAAGATCCATATGTTCACACAAATATACATAGCAAAAAAAATAAAAAATTCAGCCATGGTTCATATTGCAGCAGGTGAATGATTCAGGAAACTAAGTAATGCACAACAGGGCAAAATATTTATACTTTTAAACAGTGGACTACTGACAAGATGTATGTACATGTGTGTGGAGTGATTATTATCCTTCCTTTTTGTTGGGCATCTGTGAATGAGAAACTGGTATGTCTGCTTGTTCTGGGTGCACGGTGACAGATTTGTCCACCTCTTGAGACATACAGTGCCTCTTAAAACAGGTTTACTCATCATTACATAGTATAGGAGCTTGTTTCCTGCTGGTCCAGCAGCAGGGTCCTGTGCTCTCACCTCTCACTGCTGTGGCCTGGGACTGATTCACTGGCAGAGAACCAACCCAGCCACTGAGGGGTTAACTCATGTCTCAAACCTAGGAGCTTGCGTTTGTTTAACTGTTTGATTTATGAAATACTTGTGATCAGGATAAAATGCTTGTCTATATTTACTTGTGAGATAACTCACCATTCTTGTGTCTTTGTGTTCTTGGTCTAGCCCATGTGTCTGAATAACCAGCTGGTATACGTTGATTGCCAGAAAGGGACGAAGGTACAGGTGGACAGCTCCCAGCGCATGCTGCGCATCGCCGACCCCGACTCACGCTACAGTGGTTATTACAGCATGCAGAAACATAACAACCTGGAGGCAGACAACTTCTACCAGACTGCGTGAGCGAGAGCGGCCTGCGACCAATCAGAGAGAGTTTAGAGAGAGACAGAGAGACTGGGGTCAGCCGCCAAACCTAGAGAGCACATTAACAGAGACCTAGAATTAAAAAGCTATTATCATGGCTAAGAAAATCCAGTGATGGACAGTGCAACCAAGCAGAGAAAAAAGAACAGGGTTAAGACCCTGGTTAAACACAATAATCATAATACTCACATTAATCGAATGCCACTCCAAACCGCACGCAGACGACTGAAGGTCTCATCAGGACGTGATCATGTTGCCAAGTCAGTCACTGCAGGACTGTATTTATTTGAATGGGAGGTGCTGAGTGCATTTCCTGGGATATTTTTGTGTATGTTATAGTGAGAATGTGTGTGTGTAAGTGTGTGTCTGTGGTTGGAGGCTAATGAGCTCAAACATACATACTTGGGATTAGGGCAGACTGGGGTGTTTTTGAAAAGTGATATTTTTTGTGCATTCCTGTTTTTTGTTTTTTGTTTTTTTTTTTACACAGAAAAAAAAGCTATTTGAAATGTTTTTGAAGAAAAAAAAAGAAAGAGACACAAATCAAGTGCTTGGTGTGAATGTTGAACCAAAGCTTCTCTGGGAGGGATAAGTCTCCATGGTAGAGAAGATACTGGACTATGTGGGAGAACGTGAGACATGAGAAGAGAAAGACAGACAAAACAAGGTGAAAAAGAATGAGGGAGCAGACCTGCTAGGACATTTCCCTCTTCTTACAAAGGCAGGGCTCAACTTTTTTTTTTTTTTAAAGAGCAGCTCAGTTGAAATTTGATGTTCCTGCTTAGGTGGATTGGTGTTGGTCTCTCTGCTTACAATTCTAAGCTTTTTCCCCCTTTCACATTACAGTCTTTTTTTTATTCTTTGACAGAGTGAATAGATGCTTTCTCACACTCCCAGCAACAATATACATTGTGAGAAAGGGAGTATAAAGGGTTGTTACATGGGATAATTATAAGAGGTAGTTATACTGGTTTGATGAGTCTATGCTACAAGTGCTGCTTTTTTTCGCTTTGATTCCGTAGGTCTTGTTTTCTACAGGTTGAGCTGTAGTATCAATCACATACCTGGGAAACATGCAAGGAAACACAATCAAACCATATGACAAAAAGACTTTGCTAGAGGACATTTGTTAAAGGCCAAAAATGCTCTTTAATCAATTTCCCGTTTCTTATAGATAATGAAACAGCATCCTTCTCTGGAGGCTTTAAAATGCTTTGAAAAGCACCTTTTTTTAATCCTTGCTTGAAAAAAAAAACAACTCTGCTACCAAATTGGCTTTAAAATCCTACACACCGTATAGGAACATTTTATGTACATATTAACACTATAATGAATAGACATGAGATATCGTGTGAGTATATATGTGTGTGTATGTTTGTGTTAGCATGTATGTACGTGTGTGCACACAAACGCACATGCATGCGCACATTGATTCTGCTTCACCTGTAAAGTTCTGTTTCATTTTTTTCTAACTGAATGTATTTATGACTGAGTTTTTAAAAAAAAAGAGATATTTCTATCTACGGAAATCTGATCACGACAGGCATTCCATTGCCTTGCTTTTATGTTAGTAAGTCGAAAGACGGACCCACCGAGAAAAAAAGAAGAGACAGAAAGAAAAAGACAAACATCTCATTCTATTTGTTGTTTCCTATTTTGTCGTTTTGTTTTCAACTGGTTTTTCTTTCTTCCTTCCTCTGTTTTGTTTTTTTTAATTTGTTCTGAATGGAGAGGTCCTCCAACTGACCCAATTCAACACTGTTTTCAACAGTCCCGTGTTGATTTGCCCAACTTAAAGAGCTGTTCTTATGTCCCGGTGGTCCTGTGAGTAAATGCAGGACCTTCATGGTGTACTTGTTTACTTGCTGAGGTGTTAATAGTGTTTTAAGTTGATGAGTCTCAAACAGCAGAACCTGGCAAACATCTATGTCACACAGCCTCTTGACCTGCTTTTGAATATGCATATGCAATTATTTCCTTTACCCAATGAGCTAATCTGTCTTGAGCAAACAGATTTTTCAGATTATTAATATACTGTGGTGACGATGCTGGGTTCTGCTGGATTCAGCCACATTGTGACATGTTTGAACTCAACTACTGTTTTGACCAGTAATGCTGTGTACCCTGACTGATCTCTGGCCATAGTGAAGGCCAGTAGAAAAAGATAAAAAAAAACATTATATATATTATATAATACATACTGATTTGATGGTGCAGATTTAACAACAACAAGGCCACTTCCTCAAGTCCACCAGATGAGAAGGAGAGAGATGGCAAGCATGGTCTAGAGGTTTTGTTTTTGTTATTGTTGTTGTTTTTGGGTATTTTACAACTACACAACTGGGGTCACGTTCACAAGGTGT
Organism: Tachysurus vachellii; assembly: GCF_030014155.1. NCBI lineage: Eukaryota > Metazoa > Chordata > Actinopteri > Siluriformes > Bagridae > Tachysurus > Tachysurus vachellii. Next base: position 16,346,246 of record NC_083469.1, read on the forward strand.
TGACTTCACTGCTGGCACTTGGCAAGTAAACAAGCACATGGAAATGCTCCAATAGGTACAATATATCTGATAATATGTGGCAATGTCCATAAATACACTCATTAACTTGGCAAGCTGTTAGAACTACACACAGTTCGGAGGAAAGTGATCATGTAAATCGCTTAAACAGCACTGTGCTCCCAAGGACAAGTGCCTTTTAATTAAAAGATATACTTCTTATTATTCCCTCCAACCCTTATGTTACAAGTAGACACTCACATAGGTGATAAGTGCAAGTCAACAAGGGCATGTTGAAAACAGATTTGAACTGCAGGTCATGTCTCTTTGCTCCTTTCCTTGCTCTCTATTGATCTGACAGTGCGAGTTGTCGGTTTGCGGCTCCATTGTTTTTCTCAGTCACAGGCCCCTGCAGGCGCTAAAACTACTAGAACCTCGGCACACAAGTCGAATCCCAAACATGGATGCTTGTTAGGCATTATGCAGGGTGCATACCCTATGCAGATTCCGTCATAGGTCATAAGTTAAGTAATGGATCGAACCAAATGCTGTTGAGAAGCGGGGGAGGGCCAGGGCTCTAAAGCTAGTTCTTGTTGGTTGTGTCTAAAATATCTTGTCTGATAATGTTTGTAGAACTATACTTTTGGCACTTTTATATAGTTTAATGAGTAACCTCTGGGTTTTTCTTTTGTTTTTGTTTTTTTTTTTTCTAACAAATGCTTTTCGTAGAAAAAGTTGCCCTTTTGTGTTTTTAAAACCTTGCGGGACCCTTTGAAGGGCAGCAGTGAGCAGTTTGTCGTGTGTTTGTTTGCATATATATATATATATATATATATATATATATATATATATATATATATATATACATAGATACAGACACACACTAGTTTTGACAGTTTATGTAAGCGTGATGCAGTACTGTGAAGGGGAAATGACTGAACAAAATGGGAATATTTACTCTTTATCTTCAGAGATTACACAGAGAGTGAGCTATAAACCTGCTTCCCTCTGGTGAAATCACACAGCTTCTCTCCACCGTGTAAACACTACCGCTCATTGAACATTCTGACTCTCAGTCACGGCCAGTGCGGCGACTCAAGATAAACAAGCAGTAGAACAGAGCCACATCAACAACTGTTTTGTAGACTAAAGCCACAAAGCTGAATTCCATCATGATATGACAATTTTTTAGTAAGCTGAATTAAAATTGATGAAAGCATTACAGTCAATATGCAACTCAATTTCAAGTTTAAATTCAGCACTGCTTGTTACAAAGCAACGTAAATCCTCTTAAACAGGATTTAGATACACCACTACTACCTATCGTATCAAATCAAACGTCTGTCTCGGTGCAGAGGTATAGAATTTTGGTTGTCTTTGTGGCCTTAACTAATGACTAAGGAACTCTGTTGACTGATTGTAGTTTCAACACTTTTACTTGTTCATAGGGTCTCGCAGGATCTTTTATTTTTTATTTAAAAAATTTTCAGTGCATCCTTCAAGTATTGTTGTAAATACTTGAGTGTCACTCGCCACAATAAAATAAAAATTAAAAAAAAAAAAAAACAGACAAAAAAGGTTGGAAAGAGGTATAATTTTTTTTAAGATTTAATTTATTGTTTTAAATACCTTCGTAATTTATTTACAAGCAGAACCATTGAGCATATATACGAATGTTAATCAAAGACACAGCTGAAATCATGCGACAGTTTTAGTGTTGTCTTGGACTCTAAACAAACGTTTTAAGAATGGTTAAATTTGATGATATGGGACACACTTCATCCTCCACTGTTAGGCTGTTTTCCCCTTTTTCCCATTTTACTCTTCTCTTGGAACGCTGCTCTTTCCATTTGGGAAAAAAAAAGGCAGGCCTGGTCCTGTGTTCCACTAAGTAAGCTGAATAAATTTAGAGACATTTCTCACCTGATCTCTTCCTTCCTACTCAGTCTGTTCAACAAAAAAAAAACCACACAGAGGCTTTTTTAACTTTGTATACTACTGGTGTTGTATGCTCATGTAAAAAAAAAAAACAGTAAGAATTGTTGATATTGGTAATGATATTGCAGATTTCTAAAGAGGGTAGATGAAGATTTGACTCAGAATTCCTGTAGCACAGCAGATCTTTTCAATTTCTTGTATTATTTTGTTTGTTTCTTCGCAGCACAATAAATACTTTTTAAATAGTTATTGCCTTTTGTGCTGATTTGCGAAAGCAGGTGTGTTAGTCATCCTCATGTCATTGTTGCTTGTCTTTTTTATTTATTTCTGTTTCTTCATGTTATTCCTCAAAGCAGTTCAAGGTCCCATAATCAAAAGCAGTTCTGTTATGTTAGCTGTGTGAATGAATAATTCACAATCTGAAAAGGAGAACGTTTCCTGTCATCATGACATTGCAGCGGTAGCTTGTTGAATTTTGCTGTAGTCATGGAGACATCAAACCCAGTGGTGGAAATGCATGTATAATGTATAATGTATTAAAAAACCCGACTACAAGGGAAACTGACTAAGCAGACAACCTCCAGAGAGCGTTCCACTGAAACTGGTGATTTCTATTTGTTCGTTTCCATGTTTTTTTCTCAGGATCATGACCCCATGTGAGTATCCTATAAATAACCCATAAATGTTCCACACTACTTCTTCATCCTCTGGCTGTTTTTGTCATCCTGAGTTCCCCAAGAGCCCTGGTGGCCTTAGAAACACCATTTCATACATAACCCTCCATTCTGCTTCTTTACTTTCAAGATGTATGTTTACTGGACATCTATTAAAGTCCCAAGGGATCATAACATGTCCTGAGGGTGGAACCTTATTGAGGAAGAGAAGTAAAGAATTATTACTTTTTCCTGCTGAGGATGAAAATTACCCACAGAGACAAGTTGGATCAAAGCTGAAAATTCAACTATCAACAAGTGCTGTTCTTTCAATCAACCAAGCTTCAAGATTTTATTTGACACATGTTATATACAGTACACAACTCAGTTAAATGAAAACCTGGCCATTCCTAGACTGTATTCCTAGACTATATATAAATATATAGCATAACATTCCAGGATTAAAATCTTCTCATGACTAAATCTCAGTCATAGCAGTCAAAGCTTCATTTTGCTCATTGCTTGCTCTTTCGACTGTTCACCCAGAGTCAGTTGTGCACAGACCCTAGCACTGCAATGACACATGGTTACTGAACCCCCCTGCGTACCAAAGCCAACCTAAGGGGAAGGAATTGACATTTGAATTGATATAACTCAGGATTTACCTGTGCTCCTAATCAGAAGGTCTTTCAGATCTACAACCATGTGATGTCTGTTCACCATTTCCATCACATATGGTACTGTATGCAGAGCATATGGATTGGGAGTCATTTTAATATTTAGATTCCTTAAATATTTTGATTTGAGCATTTGAGCCTCAGGTTTAGAGAATGAGATAAGATAAGATAAGATAAGATAAGATAAGATAAGATAAGATAAGACATTCGTCCCACAATGGGGAAATTTCTCTGTTACAGCAGCAAATATATATATATATATATATATATATATATATATATATATATATATATATATATATATATATATATATATATATATATATATATATATAAAGAATAAAGATATGATATAATATACAGTATATAGAAAAACAAAAATGTATAAAAAGAGTAGTGGTTACACTGAAGACATATTGCACATTGGTAATATTGCATATTTTTTTTAATTTTCTGTTACTGAACATGTTTAAAATGCAGCCCTTGATAGGACATCAGGAAAGTCTCTGTGCTAGTCTACCTCAAGCTTCATTGTGTTGTTGCATCCACACTAACAGCTCCTGCATTTGACTCATGCCACCGACTAGCTCCTCTAGTAATGGCACGACCTGTCACCTCTATCATCTCCTCCATAACATTGAGCAGCCCAGTCTTCTACCTTTTGTTGTTACATCTGCTGTAAAGAGAGCTGCAGTGAAAGAGCTTGCCTTTTATTTCCCAGCAGGCACTGAAGCCATATCTACTGCTTGCTTGACTCTTTGCTCCACAAGTGCAGAGCCAGAGGTGATGAAGAGAGGTCAGATGTCACTGACAGCATTGTGCTTCAAATAGGACAAGACTCCCCAAGTGCGTGTCTCAAACAATTTGATCATGTCAATCATCCAAATCCATCAGAGAGCAAAGCATTCAACCCTGACGGTGGGAAAGGTTTACAAAATTAGAAGAATTCTGAGAATTCATGTTTATTGACTTACTTCATGAAGTCAGGTGTGATGAGACTTACAATACAACTTATCATTTACATTAGATTAGAATTACAACATACATTACAACACTCCTAAGGGGCAGAATTTAACAATAGCCCTGAGACTAGTAAGGATTAGACTATTCTTCTATAGCATCTTCTATAACAGATCCTCAATAATGTACAGCCTTCTGACAAATCCCCAGCATAACCACAGAGGGGAGACAGAGCTGTGTTGTGTTCACAAATTCTGTACACAAATTGTGAAATAATTGAAAAGAAATCTGAATTCCTAAAACTGTAAATTAAGACATACATTCCATATAAAAAGACTTCACACCACTGTTAAAATTTTCTCCCGCATTTAAAATGATATAGCAACCAAACAACTTCCAGTAAAAAAATAAAAGAAAAACTGCTCAAAACTAACCAGTGACAAGAATAATTCATCCTGATGAATGGACAAGATAAGACCAAATGTTCAAATACAAATTCAAATCTTACTTGGCACAAAAATCATACACTGTACAGTATGTAGTGAAATTTTTCCAGCTTTCCTTAATATGTAAATCGAGTCAAATAGAGACATTCTAAAAATAGAACTAACACTGAGCTGAAATAAATAAATAAATAAATAAATAAAGTGGGGCACGGTGGCTTAGTGGTTAGCACGTTCGCCTCACGCCTCCAGGGTCGGGGTTCGATTCCCGCCTCCACCTTGTGTGTGTGGAGTTTGCATGTTCTCCCCGTGCCTCGGGGGTTTCCTCCGGGTACTCCGGTTTCTTCCCCCGGTCCAAAGACATGCATGGTAGGTTGATTGGCATCTCTGGAAAAATTGTCCCTAGTGTGTGAATGAGTGTGTGTGTGTGTGCCCTGCGATGGGTTGGCACTCCGTCCAGGGTGTATCCTGCCTTTATGCCCAATGACGCCTGAGATAGGCACAGGCTCCCCGTGACCCGAGGTAGTTCGGATAAGTGGTAGAAGATGAATGAATGAATGAATGAAGATACAAATAAAATATAAGGAAGTATGGTGGAAAAATAAATAGATAAAATATAGAAAAAGCAGTATGTGAATACAGCAATTAGATGTATCTAGAGTACAGTGGTGTGCTGTGAATGAATTCATGGAATGAATGTAAACAGAGAAGGTTATACAGTATATTGTTAACATGCAAAAATGTGTCTCTTCTCTGTAACTTAAAGATCCAGTCTAAACCTGTTTCAGTATGACAATAAACATGCACAAATTAAGGTCCATAAAGACACGGTAACATGAAAAAACTTGAGTGTCTTGCACAGAGCCCTGATCTCAATGCCACTGAACACCTTAATGGTGAACTGAAACACTGACTGCACCCCAGACCTCCTCACCAACATCAGTGCCTGATCTCACTAATGCTCTTGTAGCTGAATGAAGACAAATCTCCACAGACATGCTCCAACATCAAGTATAAAGCCTTCCCAGAAGAGTGGAGCTTATTAAACAAGCAAAGGGAGGCTAAATCTGGAATAGGATGTTTAACAAGCACATATGAATGTGATGTGGTGTCCACAAAGGTTTGGTTTATACAGTGCGTACATAAATAATACCTCCTGAAAGTCTGTGACCTTTAACACTTGCACCATTTATTACTTCATTTGCTTTCAGGATAAGGAAAAGAATGTTGGTGGCTTTTTTTAAATCAATATTTAAAACATGTGTGATTCATATATATCTTATCCATGTTATTATTCATACGGCTGAATCGATTTAATGCCTTTTGACATTCAGCAGTGCGCTGATCCATAGACAGGTTACACACGCTTTGTAAATGAGATGCACAGTTGTACTGTAATTAGAGGAGATTCCCTTTTATAGGGACAGTTGATCACTGACCGTACAGATGCAGTGTTCTGCTGTCTATGTGTGCAGGTGTTTCAGGCATGGTTAGATTTGTTTTTTTTGCTCCATTTCTCCTTGTCATACAGCACTACTTTTGAAAAATAGGCCGCTGTAAACAAAATAGCGGGGCAAAATAATAGAACCACAGACAGGATGCAGCCTGATTTATATGTCGCATTGCACCATCCCTACCATTCCAAGGTATAGTGTTGATAGTATTTTAACTATTCTTTATTTTCAAGCAGCAAAGCAATTTCCATAAGCAGGGAAAATGCCTAGCTGCACACTGAGTGCTTAATAATGTGGCTAGATGTACAAATCAATTGGATAAAAACTAAAAGCACTTCCTACAATATATACTACGGTGATTTGTGGGGAATTATACTGTGTGTGTTTGTGTGTGTGTGGTGTGTGTGTCTGTGTGTGTGTGTGTACTTGTTAAACAAGTGTACAAGGAATACACGTATCCTGGCATTGACTCTTTGACCATGTTAAATTCCCTAGTTGACAAAGGATGCCAGAAATGTCCATCATCTTAATCTTTTTATGTCCTCATTAATGGCAACTCCAACATGGACCTTCCTTGTCAATGTAACGAGTGGCGATCTAAAGAAAGGGTCCATACTTCATGACTGCTGTGGCAGACCTTTTTTTCACCACATTAAATTACATCTGGTTCACTTATCCAGTCTTTAAATCTTTAATCCTAACATTTTACTATTAATAATTACTAGCCTACAAGGTTGGTTTTGATGCATGGTATCTAGAGCTAGAATAGACACTGTGGCACTGAATCATTTGTCTGTGTTGCTAATGTAGATGCTTATAGGGAAGAAAACTGAACATTCGGTGCAAGACCTTTCCATTCACATGTCTCATTACAACAGTGGGATAAGTGTCTTTATATATTGTTTTTTTTTTTTGTTTTTTTTTGCTGGAATGAATAGGCTTTGATTAGTCACACACAGATATGCATACACACTAACAAGTGATCACTCCAAATTCCTAAGGGCTGTTTGGTTCCTCAGCTGACCATCTTGTCCAGTGCCTGATACTACAAATCCCTGTCAGCTGACAGAATGACTCAGAGAGTTTCCACCACACTTCTTAATCACACCTACTCTTACATGCTCCAGGAGAAATCAGACTATTCACATGATTACAGGCAGCCAGTCACCAGGCTTCTATGAGCTGCTACGTTCTGGACTCACACACATTTTCCCATAGAACACAGCAGCACTCAAGCTCATTGTCTGGATCCTAGCCATAATGAAAAGCTCCTGAAAAGACTTCATCCCTCACTTGTTCACAACAATACAAGTATAGAGGCAAATCAAGTGGAAAGAGTGAAATCACTGCAATTTACACCACTCAGAAAGGCAATTAATGTCTGAAGCTAGCTATAGAGGTCCATCTTGGAACTACAAAATGACAGATGCAGTGTTGGGGTTGTTTGCTCATAAGTCCATAAGTGCACATCAACAACTGATATGTGGAAGGGCAGTGAAGTATCAAGAAGGTAAAGTGTTCCATCAGACTCCAGCACTGTCAGACTGAGACACAACGACTGTTATACTATATATAAAGCAGTAATATGTTTTAGACTGCAGCAGTAAGCACTTTGAACCAGCACTGGAGTACAGATTTGTCTGTATGTTTATTTTAAAGCAAATACTTGTAAATGCAACAACTAAAAGACAGAGAACGCATTACTTTGATTAACTTTGGAAGGCACAATTATCCGGAGCAACTTACATTTATGCAACATCTGAGGGTTAGGGGCCTTGCTCAGGGGCAGCATGGGCAGCATGGTGATACTGGGATTTCACAACCGTGCAATCAGAAGGCCAGCACCTTAACCACTGATCTTCCACTTCCCTTTAAAGCTTGCTAGCACTTCCCTTGATTACTTTCGAGGCTGTGAGTAGCCTTGTCCACTTATGTGTAGACAATAAAGGATGAGAAAACTACCCCAAGCTGACTAATAGGAATGATATGTTATAGGGAGTTCCTTTTTGTGTAGTTCTCAATTTTGGGGAATTACAATTTACAAGCTCAAAATAACTTTTTGTTTAGAATTGGTCAATATGGGAATATTTGGAAAGAATTATCAGGGATGACAAGTCAAATGAGCATTGGTCTCGAGTTTAGCCATCTCCTGAGGCTGATGAACACATGATTGTTCGTCTGGGAGAAAGGGAAAGCGAGTGGGAAAGAGATGGATTTCCACTAAAGTCAGCTGACTATATGAATGAACACAATAATACCTAAATTGATGATAGGCAAAACAGTATTGATTCATTAAGCAAAGATATTGTATAATCTATACACAAATTTGGTGGCTATGTACTGTACTCTCTCTCTCTCTCTCTCTCTCTCTCTCTCCCTCTCTCTCTGTAAATAATATATATACATATACATATGTGTATATACTGTATATATACTTGTGACTTTCCTGAGAACTAGGGATTCTTCTTTTTATGTTTTTTCATTAGACTGTTGTGCTGCCAGAAAAAAAAAGAGAGAGGGTTTTTTTCTAAACGCAATCATTAAGATGACAAGCACTTTCCACTGCTATGATTTACTGGAATATGAGCTCCATAATGCTGACTGGACATGCTTTGATTCTTAAACAGATACTGACGCTTTAACATTATTTGGAGGCATAATATTAAATGTAAATATTTAAAATAACCTGTCTGTTTAAATCTGATTTTGTTTAAAAATATTGGCAAATAACCTGCCAAAATCTAAAACAAGTTCAAGCGGTCCGGTTAATCCTTTATAAAGTGTTTATAGGCATAGTGCAGCTGCACAATATGGAAACAATGCAATATTTAAAATACAGAGTTTATTGCAGTATAGCATGTTTCAGATGAAACATCATAAAATGACCAAACTTAAGCATCATTGTTACTTCAACACAACAATACCAACTATAAAATACAATACAAACAAAAACTGCAACAAGCACCAATAGAGGCTTTCTGTGGCAAATAGTTTGCAGCAACGAAGATCTTGTTTTATAGAAAATAATCTGAATTCAATCTAAAAAACAGCAATATGTGGTTGTCTATGACTTACAGAAGCTACTATAAGATACAGTATATTGAGAAGATTGGGAGAGAGAGAAAGAGGAATTGTGGAATGGGCATCAGAATTTGGGAATTTCTGTACATCAGAAGTAAAGTATATGTAAATGACTTGTTTCCCTATACAGAAGCTGATAAATGTCACTATTTTCGTTTTCCCAAATTTTTTGCTGGTTTCACTTCTTCTGTTTGGTTTCTGAGATGTAGTTGGGCTGATAATGTTGTGGAAACCTGCTAACCCTGGTTAATAATATTACCTGCTTCTTTTTGGATCATTTTATTGAGGCAGTTTTTATTAGACCAAGGTATCTCAACATTTATGAAGGATGAATAATTCTGCTAGGTATCAAGAATTGCCAAGACTTGATCATAGGTTGAACTTTCATACCAGACTTCCATCCAAATCAACACAGAAATAATCAATGATTTGATGTTTTGAAAAGTGCATCTCAGAATTTACTAAGAATATGAAGGAGTTTGAAGTGTCGTAGAAGATGTGGTAGATAATTCCCTTACACATTTCTCCAGCCTTATCCTTATTAGAACAGTAATTTGTTCTAACAGGTTTAAATGAAAGTTTTGTTTGTTTGTTTCTTTGTTTGTTGTTTTTGCAGATAAATTGCAATATGCATGGAAATTTCTGTTAGAAATAAAACTACATAGCAGCTTTTCGTGCTAATTAATGTTGTTGCTGTATTTTATTTGTTCTTTTTTTGAAGGGAGTCAGTAAAACTAAAAAAAAAAGGCACATGTATAACGATTATTCGATTAAATGTTTGCTTGGGAAAATATCAGAAACACGTGTTCACACACCATTGCATACTACTTTATATAAGCAGTACTACAACAAATAGCGTAGGATTTTTTTTTTTATCATACTACTTAGTACAGTAGACCAGTTTAAAGCACCCAGAGGGACACGAAGCTTATGCCCCGGTCACGTGTTCTGTTGGAACAGCCAGTCACGTGGAGGATCAGCACGAGCGAGCGCCGGGTAAAAGGCTCCCTGTCAGAGATGTGCATGTTTATCTGTGACTGCTGTAGTAGATAGTGACGGGGAACATTTAGTGGAATGTATGGAAGTATATTTTTACGCATTGCCGAATTTATATTACCATTCCAAAAAATGATTCAGCCAGGGTTCTGGTGCAGACTGCACAGTTGTTGTTTTCATACTTCAATTGCTGTTTAACGTTTGAACCGGTTGTATCACCTTAGGCCATCGCTTTCACAGGCTATTTAATGATCCGACATCTGAACCGTAACTCTGCATGATAGCTGTGTCTGGGACAATCTCTCTCTCTCTCACTCTCTCTCTCTCTCACACACACACACACACACACACACACCGGTTATACTGGACGGGAAATGAGGCGCACACACCGTTTCTGCACGGCGTGACACCCCGTATCAGCCGTTATCCCACTGATCGCGGCCATCTGCGGCTGTGTTTTTGGAACTAAAGGCGCACGGACGACAGACACCATGTCGGACATGGAGTGGAATTGCTCCATATCCAAAAAGACTATGATTACCAAGCATTTCAGAGTGCGCAAGCGGAGGGAGATGCTTCTGGCGCAAGTGTGTGTAGTGTGCGGAGTTCTGCTGGCGGCCTGGTGCATGTCAGCGCTCCTCACCAAAACAGGTGAGTGCATGGGGATGGGGATGTGGATGTGGATGTAGATGTGGATGGGGATGTAGATGTGGATGTGGATGTAGATGTGGATGGGGATGTAGATGTGGATGTGGATGTGGATGGTGATGTGGATGTGGATGTAGATGTGGATGGGGATGTAGATGTGGATGTGGATGTAGATGTGGATGGGGATGTAGATGTGGATGGTCAACATCATCCGCTCTCACAGTAATTGTAAGGGGTGTGTTTTTGCGATATTTTACACTCATCAGTAGATATCACGTGCAGCAGATTTATAGTTTAGGCAGAAATGAATGAGCTCCATGCTACGGTTTCGGGACAGTTACGTGTTATTAATACTGATGTGGAACCGTGTCTGTGTGTGTGTGGGACGCTCATAACAATTTCGTCTGAAAGGAATGGGATGCAGATCATCACACATGGTTTCGTTACTGGAATAAGACTAACGACTAGTTATTTAGCCCTGCTTTGTGGAGATGTGCTCCAGATGCCTTGCAGAAATCAGTATAATCAGATGTGTTCATCAGATCGCATGTTGGCTGCGTGCGCATGACTGTCTGCCCGGTGCCGCAGTGTGTACACAGCGATCATGGCACATCTGCTGTGTCCCCTATAGGACTGTCTACCTGTCTATATGCATACTGTCTGTGCATTGAACAAAAAATGTTTTTCTGGCTCCGTTTCCTTTTCTGTGGCCTAAACGGAGTTATATAGAGCTCTGAGCCTGAGAGAGCTGTGAGCAAGTACTCAAATATTCAAAATAAATTGTAGTAGGGTTTTTGTCTTTACATTATTGATAAATGCTCATCAGTGCAGTTATAAAGAATATATATAATGCATTAATATAATACAACATATAGTCAGTTATAAAGGCTGTTATGTGCTGCTGTGGGTATATACAGTGACGTAATAAAGGGGAACGAATTGCAATTTAATGGACAGAAACAGCATAAAGTGTCTTAGTAAGTTGTTAAGCCACCACTCGCCAGTACAGTACATGAATATTCCCCCAGTTGGTGTTTTGATGAAGGAGAAAGCCATCTATAACAAAACAGGCCAACATCTCTGGTCATTGTGAAAGCCATATGGATGAGGCATTGTTATCCTGGAAGAGACCAATCCTGATTGGATTTGAAAAACTGTTTCATCATTGGATAAAGGAGCTCAGTCAGAATAACTTTGTATTGATTTTTTTGTCACCCTTTCAATTGTAGGGAGCAGCAGGATAGATAAGTGTGTTAACATGAAAGCAAGATATCTGAAAGATTTCTGAACTGTTTTGAAAATAGAACTGAAAACTGAACTGAAAGAATACTGTAACATTCTCTAAAAAAAAGATATAATTGAGTCTATATACTATGTTTTCAGAAAGAGGTGTTTTTTGTATGCTTCTAACAATTAATTAAACTTAAATAAGTGATGTAATTATCTCAGGCGACATTATGCCATTCTATCATGTATGATATCATGCTGACAGGGTTGACGATCAGTCCTGCTGAGTTATAAACAGTGTAGATGTTTCTACCTGTGTTCCGGGTCTGAAGGTGAACAAGACTTACTGTAAATGTGTAGAGGTTTTTTTGATTTTCTGAGACGGCTGACAAGGGCTAAAAAACTGCACATGCTCACAAGGAGCCGTGCCAGTGAGGTTCTTCTGGGCTAATTTAAAAAGTATGCCTGTAAGCAGATCCCCTACTATGGAAGGATTTTCCCAGCAAGTTGATTAGGCAATGGAATGCAGCTTGCTTTTTAGGTACATGATCATTTACAACACATCTACTAAATATAACTCATTTATTCAATATAAAAAGATTAGTGCATAATGGAAATAAATAAACCAGGGTAATTAACAATAGTTGTTATAAATTAATTTAGTACAAATAAAATATACCTTTGATGGGAAGAAAATGAAGAAAAATCACTTGAAGCCTTTTAGGAATTGATATAACTTTGTTAGAATATTGCTGAATGTAAATCATCTGTAACTGTTCATACACTGTACTCTAAAATAAAAAAAAAGGTGAAATCAAATATAATCTGTAGTAGACTACAAGACTCCCACTTCTTACTAATCTACATGAAAAGTAGCAGGTTTGATTATCAGATGTACATCATATCCTGGTATTATTGGTGAAACATTTTGTATTCGGCACACTGGCCAATTTTAATGAAATTAAAATTCATTGCTTTGGTATACTGTACATTTCAGTTTTACTGAGTTTTACTTTCTTTCTTGGAAATCCCCATTCCATCCTCAGTTTGTTTATATCAGCCATTTCTGTTTATGCTCTTCAACTATGAAATAAATTCCTGGATTATTATGACTTTTTTCATTTCATGTTGTCAGATGAACCTAAACCTCTCAGTGGATTTGGGATTAGTAAATTAAGGAATTAATATTAAAATAATAGACTACAAGACTCCCACTTCTTACTAATCTACATGAAAAGTAGCAGGTTTGATTATCAGATGTACATCATATCCTGGTATTATTGGTGAAACATTTTGTATTCGGCACACTGGCCAATTTTAATGAAATTAAAATTCATTGCTTTGGTATACTGTACATTTCAGTTTTACTGAGTTTTACTTTCTTTCTTGGAAATCCCCATTCCATCCTCAGTTTGTTTATATCAGCCATTTCTGTTTATGCTCTTCAACTATGAAATAAATTCCTGGATTATTATGACTTTTTTCATTTCATGTTGTCAGATGAACCTAAACCTCTCAGTGGATTTGGGATTAGTAAATTAAGGAATTAATATTCTCTGATTTTCAGTAATCAGGTTGTAAGGCAGGGACATTATTGAGTCTCTAATCTGATGCTAGTTACTTTGACATTATTCATTCATTCATTTTCTACCGCTTATCCGAACTACCTCGGGTCACGGGGAGCCTGTGCCTATCTCAGGCGTCATTGGGCATCAAGGCAGGATACACCCTGGACGGAGTGCCAACCCATCGCAGGGCACACACACTCTCATTCACTCATGCAATCACACACTACGGACAATTTTCCAGAGATGCCAATCAACCTACCATGCATGTCTTTGGACTGGGGGAGGAAACCGGAGTACCCGGAGGAAACCCCCAAGGCACGGGGAGAACATGCAAACTCCACACACACAAGGTGGAGCCGGGAATCGAACCCCGACCCTGGAGGTGTGAGGCGAACGTGCTAACCGCTAAGCCACCGTGCCCCCCACTTTGTCATTATGTTTATGTTAATTAATCTAAAGTCGCAGTAAACAAGAAGATTAATGATTAAAATGATGTGGCCTACTTTTTTATCTCAAAATGAAAGGAATGAGAGACAATGGTATATCTCTTATACTGATAAACTACTGATGGTTAAATCAATTCGCTTAATAAAATAATCCCACTGGTCAGAAAGTCCATTCATATATTCATTCAATCATTTTTTATAACTACTTAAACCTGGTCAGGATCAAGGTGAATCTGGAGAGTATCCCAATGTACACTGGGTGTAATGGGAATTGGTCATTCATTCTGAGAACAAATGTATTAAAACACAGGAAGAACATACACAGAATCTCTGCATCTAAAATAACCTCAGGAGCTCATGATTAAACCCAATAGCCTTAAGCTGTGAGATGGCAATGTTCAGAAATAATCCTACAAATTGATCTCAAATCGGTCCTAAGTGGCAAGTTCAGAGACAGTAAGCTCAAGGGCTCTAAATATACATTCACTGGACACTTTATTAGGAATACTTTACTTATACTGGGTGAGGCCTCACTTTGCTCTCAGAACAGCCTCAATTCCTCAAGACCTGGATTTCACAAGATGTTGGTAACATTCCGTTGAGATTCAGGTCTATGTAGACATGACTGTGCCAGACAAATCCTGCAGATTTTTCAGGTAAACTTTCATACTGTGAATGTCCCATTCCACCACATCCCATAGGTTTTCTACTGGATTCAGATCCGGTCACTGAAGGCCACTGAATAATTCTGAACTGACTTGCCATGCTCATGAAACCATTTTGAGACCATTTTTGCTTTGGGGCATGGTGTATGATTATGCTGGAGGTAGCCATTAGAAAATGTTCAATTGTAGCCATGAAGGGATGCGCGTGATGAACAACAATAGTCAAATCTATGGCATGCAACCAATGATTGAATAGTATCCAACAGCCCAAAGAGTGCAAAAACATTTTTATATACCATACCGTAATATACTGAAAACTGTCATTTTGAGTTGGATGTCTCCTGTGTGTGTGTGTGTGTGTGTGTGTGTGTGTGTGTGCGGCAGGTCATGGAATCATGTTGCAGGAGCACTTTGCTGGACCGACAGACCATCTGGGCCGTAGACTGATGGCCACTGAGGAACATAATGAGACCGTGGAAAAGAACTGCTCTGCACCAGGTTGGACATGCATTCATCTCTGCTTTAGCTCTAATTAAACATGATTTGTTTCACTAATTGTGCCACAGCATGGTAATTGTGCTCAAACGGCAAATTAAGCTATTGCATGTTGAATCCTGCTCCTGGGGTTATTTCCCACTGTTAAAGATCCAGTGTGCTGAATGAATGCGATTAAAAAAGATTTGCAGTCATGGGGCAAAGAAATAGTCTGCAGCTGCCTCATGCATAGTATAATTGGAGGTATTGGAAACTATTTTTAGTTGTGTTTTCCATCTCGGCAATGACCCTAACTGTATCAAATGACTGTTTCTCGCTTACTCTTCATAAAGTTAGTAAAAGAAAAGCAAGGAGGTTTGTGAGGACTGGTCATTACACAGTTTACTGGGGGATGGGCTTGTGATGTGTTTTAGAATATTTTGCAATGTGTAGTGGAGTCAGAAATTGCTGATGCTCACTTGTAAAGAGGCCTCATCATCTAAGTGCTGTACTGTAAGTGTTTCGATATGTGCTGCAGAACTACCCAATGTTTGTGACTGGGATCTGCAAGAGTCTGGCCATTTGTCTGTGTGGCTTGAGACTGACTATTCTCAAAGTGTGTGTGCGTGTGTGTGTGTGTGTGTGTGTGTGTGTGTGTGTGTTTGTATGTGTGTGTGTGTGTGTGTGTGTGTGCGTGTGTGTGTGATGTTAGCCACTGTAATTGGTGAGAAAGCAATAGAAAGATGAGATCTTCTAAAAGAAAGGGGTTGTTCTATCTACAGTTTAGTCTATTAGTCCCTTGGACTTTTACCAGACAGCAGCATTTTTCATACCATGCAATAATTGGTGGGTTGTTTGTACTTTTGATTTCAGATAAACACAAATTTGCAGTAATGCTTCTGTACGTTGTCCTAATTGATGAAATATATTGACTCATGGCATGGTTTGCAGCAATAGGACCGTTGTGCTGGTAATTCATTCATTCATTCATTCATTCATTTTCTACCGCTTATCTGAACTATTCTCGTGTCACGGGGAGCCTGTGCCCATCTCAGGCGTCATTGGGCATCAAGGCAGGATACACCCTGGACGGAGTGCCAACCCATCGCAGGCCACACACACACACTCTCATTCACTCACGCAATTACACACTACGGACAATTTTTCCAGAGATGCCAATCAACCTACCATGCATGTCTTTGGACCGGGGGAGGAAACCGGAGTACCCGGAGGAAACCCCCGAGGCACGGGAAGTACAGTACATGCAAACTCCACACACAAGGTGGAGGCAGGGATCGAACCCCCAACCCTGGAGGTGTGAGGCAAACGTGCTAACCACTAAGCCACCGTGCCCCCCTTGTGCTGGTAATTTATATAAGTAATGATAATCACATGATTTTGAAATTAGTGTTGTATTAGATGCACCTTCCGATAATCTGTACTGTGGAGAATGCTACAGTATGCTGATGAAATGTCTTTGGCTTAAACAAGTGCAGAACCTAACAAGCTGGCATGATGGACCATAAACATGTCAAGTGGGACTTTCATACAGTATCAGTGTACACTTACATGGATTGGATTAATTTAACAAAAAAAAAGTATGGTATGATTTTCTATTCATAATAATATCATTTACTAATTGCATGTGACACCGGATTACATTGATTCTTAGTGAAAAACAGAAACATTTGCTAGCAATTCTGTAAATATCATTCAGTTACTATGTAGAAAACACAACGCTTTAAAAATTGAGGGGCCGTCAGTCTACAGTTGACACAGCTAACTGGAACAAAGATAAGTAAAAATAAAAGAGCTTGTTTTTAATTAAAAAATTAACTTGATAACTGCTTGAGGGCTTTTCCTATGGTTTCAGAGTGAAGTTATGGAAAATGTATCCATATTTGTACAGTTTACTGTATTTAATCATTGTTTTATTGTAAATTCATGTAATGGTGTTCTGCTATTTAACAGTTATCTTTATTCTCAAGCTTTTCTAACTGAGACAAACCTAGAATTTGGTTTACTGGTTAATGTTTTACCCCTTAGCAGTAGCACTAAAACAAAGCTAGCCAGCAAATCTAATATTTAAGCTAATTGGCTTTAATATGTTCCTTAGATTTGATGGTAAATTTTTTAATGACCGTTTTTAAAAAAAAAATGTATTATATGTACAGTATGAGGGAAAGAATACGTGTCATCATGTATGAATCATTGGGTAGATAGAACAAATGCCTGTGGAGCCATTCCACTTGCTTGCACTTAGAACACATTCACTACTAAGATTCTTGCCAAACATGGCAGTGTACTGGAGTCACATCCAACAGCTACACCCATAATTCTAAGATGTGTGAACTGCTGTGTGTGTTCAGAGTGACCTGTTCACCTGAGAAAGCAGGTCTGGTATGAATGAGTAACATTCACACATAAAGCGACTGTCTGATCTGCCAGAGTTAGAACTATCAACATACTGGATGCATCATTTTTTTGATCACCCAATGTAGCCACTGCAGTAGAAAGTATCCAGCTGTACATTCAGCCATTCATGCACCAGCAAATTATGGTCCAAAGCATTTGGCTCCTGCTTGTCCTAGAACCACACTGAGCATTGAGTTTTCTGTCTGTTTCATATAGAGCAACTCTTGTAGGTTTAAAGTTTAGCATCTGCTCAGTTCCAGAGTTTGCTTGCATATATATTAGTATCATTTGTGATTTTATGCTGTCTTGGTGCTTGATACAAATCATTACCTCGGAGGGTTGTATTATACATATGTAGAATTGTTGTATAAATTAAGTTTGTTTCGTTATAGTAGGCTTTTACAAAAATTCAGGTGCAGGGATAATTATCTACAGTGTCTGAATATCTACTAGTATACAGACCTGCAAGCCTAAGCAATGGTCCTGGCATCTGCTATAGGGACAAAAGTTAATTTATCCAGTCACTGGCTCACATGGGAGAAATATGTAGTAGTCTCACAAAGAGAACTAAAAAAAGCTAATGAGACATTTGGAAGCTGTAATGGTCCTGGTATTAATTATTAAACTTGCATGCCAGAGCTCATGAACAGCTTTAATGGTTTACCAGCTGGAGACTGAGTCATTTCTTCAGTGTGGAGGGAAGAAATTCTAACAGTCAAAATATAGGAGGCTGAAACCTGGGGCTCAGCAGATAGGTTCATCGTGTCAGCTCCTGTGATGGTCAATCGACATGTCTTAATGTCAGTCACCTGCTCAACCGGACTTCATTGAAAATTAGGCTTACAGAGATATTAGGGATTTCTGACTGTGTACTAAAAACTGTTTGGTGTTGTAACTCCTGTTCGTGAAGGTTATATTAAAATGCTAAACACTGTTTTGTGCTACTATATACTACTGTATGGTATCCATTTACCGGCAAGAGGAATGTTGTAGCGGCAGAATTGTGTTTGTAACAGCTATGAATATGCAAATGTTTAAAAGCTTGCCTTTGTGCACAAATATAAAATATGTGTGGATGTACAAGATCCTCTTTCTCTGATGTGACCTTGAGGCTATCCTTCAAGCCATATCCTCTTCTCTTCTCTCAGTATGATAGGGTGGGGGCTGTCTGTAAATAGAGAAATGTGATCAGGGCATGTGATCAATGTTCTGTTGTACTTCCTCCTGTTGCTCCTGGCAGTCAGGAAGACTCAGATGAAAGCAATAAAGAAACATCCAGAAACACTAAGTACTATTTTAGGATTCTAAAGGTTATCTAGTATTGAGGTACTTATAGAAGATTGTTGCCTCTGCTGATTTTACGCTCCATCAGATGGCAGTGTGGATAGTGTTTGTTGAGGTTAGACCTGGACACACAGGAGCTTTGTATTCCAAACATTGGATTGTGCACTGCAGAGCTACTTTGTCAGAATGGGATAATGCAGATAGTCATGTTGTCACATGGGGTTCCAGGGCTCAGAGGGCCAGAGCCATGGGTGACAGATGGACAGTGGAGGTGTCCAAATTCGCTTCAGTGCAATTCAGTCTGTCAGTGGCCAACAGGGACAACCTCAGGCTGGAGTTCCTCCTAAAAAGCATCCTCCTGAGACTGCATTATTTCTGCACCACTTAGTTTGTGTTATCAACTCAAACATGTATGTCTGTTTATGTTATATTAGTGTGTTATATTAGCTCTTCATTTAAAAATATTTAAATGTGAAATTAAACAATAGCTGAAAAAGATGGATTGTCTTGAAACTGAACATGACGTAGTGATGTCGATCGAAGCCAAATCACGATGTGCTGTGATACATGTTTCTGTGTGTAAAACTCTATTTCTTGTTACCTTGCATTAGGTTTGATGGCACAACCTGAAGTGTAGCAGCCTCACAGCTGTGCTGTTTTGCATGTGCTCACCATGTTCATCATGTCCATGTTTCCGTTCTCCTCCCAGTAGATCATTTGGCTCTTTTAAACATTGCCCTGCTATGTGTGATCTTATGATGTTCCACGATGTTCTGTGTACATACATCCAATGCATCCCTTACAGCATAGAAGTATTTTTTCTTTCTCTAGAACTTTTTAGGTAATTGGTCTTTTTTAAATTTAAGTAAGACATCAGTTACTGGTTAACTGGTTGGTGAAATAATGGCATAAATGTGTTGGCACATTTCTTCAGCCCAGATAGATATTAAAGTGCATAATATTTGACTATTAAAATGCATATAATATTTATAATATTTTTTATATACTGTATCCTATATTCTTCCAAATAAGGTTAACAGTCTACCATTCGTTTTACTATTTTTTGCAATGTCCTCATTTCAAGAGACCAAAAGTAATTGCTCAGATATATGCTCAGGTGGTTTTTAGCCAGCTGTGCCTTTGTCTTTGTGCATCATTGCATGAGAGAACTAAGAAACTATCAAGTGAAGATTCTCGATATGTGCACATGTGCTGCTATTTCTCTCAGTCAAGTCGTTATTTATCATAAGGGACTTATTGGGAGGGAATGATTTGTTTTTTTAGGGGTCAAAAGTTAGATGTTCTGCCATGTCAACTGGCAATATCAATTATTTTACCTCATCCTAAGTAAGCAATTTACTTAACAAACACAGGACGTAAAGCAAAAACTTTCCAAAACAAGAAGGAACTGAAAATATGCTTGACTGAGCACCAACAGGGCTGAGTTTGAAGTTCTGAGACTTCAGGAAGTCAGTCACCAGATTAGATTTGGACTACACATTACAGTATGTGTTGCTGCCAATATCCCCGTAACTGTTAATAATAAATACGTCATAATTTTTCATTAAACCGTTATTTTTCAGAATTTGAGTTTACAACATTTTGCTGTCTTTTTTGTTATTTCTTTAAAAAAATCTTTCTTATGAATAATTTAGATTCTTTTTTCACATTATATTTGCTCAGTGTATGCATCCCAACATCATCACATATAACTATCAGCTTTAACATTATTTGGTTAACATTGTCTTAACATAAGTGTTTTGGTTAACATTGTTTTTTCAGATTTTTCTCTCAGACGTTAATGTTCTAGATTATGATTGATTTTCTAACAAAATGTTTACAAACTGCACTTTAGATTTGAACTCTAGAGGTCTAAACCCATATACACATGCACATAAAAATATAAAGGTTTGAAATGTAATGTTGAATGAGTGATCTCTCTACCACAAGGGTTTCCATCATTACCCAGTTTATCATTACAGACGCAGTGTCAAATGGGCCAGACCAAACAAAATCATCTTAATGACCATTAGCACAACAGCAACTCCTTTATAATGTGTTCATTTATCAGAATATACCTATGTGAAAGGTGTATTCTGATAGAACTAACAGATAAATCACCTACAAGACAGATAAACAGACTGCATGCCATTTCAAAAAGAAAATCCACAATATAGTTCCAAATGATACAGGCCATTGCCTACAATTCACGTCCTTGAACTTTTCCACATTATGTAGTGTTAAAACTCTTTATGTCATATTTTGGCCCCTACTGCACAGGTTCCCATCCCTGGTTTTGCCTGTTTTCCCTGCTTCCCTTCCAGCACATCTAGTGTAACTAATCCGCTAATTAACACTCCTTTGGAAGTATGTTAGAACAGGAAAAACACAACTTTACAACAAACACAATATTACTGGTACTAAAAACTACAAATCATGTTCAAAACCTTTGATTCAGTTATAATTCAATAAAATTCAGTTACAATTTTACAAATTAATTGATTGATTGATTGATTGATTGATTGATTTTAATGGGCGATTGCGGGGGGTTGACATGGTGGCCTGGGTTGCCTCCCATGCCTCCTGGGTTGGGGTTTGATTCCATCCTCAGCCATGTTTCTGGATCTGCATGTTCTCCCAATGCCTTGGGGGTTATATATATTTTTTTGTTTTAAGTTTTTTTTAATATATATTTATATATATTTAGATTTTATGTAGATTATAAATTCATGTGTTTAGAGCATTGATGATGCATCAATGTAGTTATTCCCTCCAAGAGAGTTTTGACAAATTATCAATTATGAAATACAAACTTTTTTAATTAAGAAAATATATTATTTAATTAATAATTATTTATAAACATAATATAAATATAATATTAATAAATTAATAAATTGTCTCTAAACATGAGTCAAAATATGAGTCTTAAGTCACACTGTATGTTATTTCTGTTATTTATTCAGTTTCTTCATAAATTATGGCAGTAATTTTGTGTATAAGCGCATGAAAATCACGAATATTGCCTCTAACACGTATTCTCATTTCAGCCATCCATGAGTTCCCTGAGGATGTGTTCACAAACCGAGAGCGTACACAAGGCGCCGTCCTGCTGCACATATTTGCTGTAGGTAAACTCAGTGTCTGTGGCTGTGTTGTCAAAGCCTGGCTGCTCTCCACAATTGACCCTGTCATGTAAGATGCATGGAGCAGCTCTGACAACTTTGTGATCATTCTAAATTGCTTCCCAGCTGTTTATTGTGTCATGTGACTGGAAAGCACCATGTGAGTAGAGTGTGTAAAGCTACTAATGAATAAAAACACAAACAAGGCTTCAGTGACACTTGAGGTCCCCTGAGCACATTGTCTTCATAATAGGTATAGTTATGCTGCACTGCATCTAAAATAGAAATGAGATACAATATTGAATTGAAATGACCTCCATTAATTATTTTTAATAGTATCACATGATATATTCACTCGCAATCCACTTTATTAGGAGTACATTTACACCTGCACATTCATGCAGTTATCTAGTTAGTTTAGGTTGCCAGATAGTCTGTAATCACTCAGATAGTCACTCTTTACAATATGATGAGCAAAAAAGTGTCTCAGAACACACAACACATTAAACTTTGAGGTGGATGAGCTACAACAGCAGAAGACCACATCGGGTTTCACTCCTGTCAGTCAAGAACAAGTATCTGAGGCTCTCATGAGCACAGACTCAACAAAACTGGACAGTCCTGGTCATTTTCCAGTCTAGTAAACTCTAGGGACTGTTGGTCTATTTTATAAATTCATTAGAAACAATATAATTAGTAATGTCTTCATTTGGGTTTTTCATTAATAAAGCTATTTTTGTACTTTTTTCTAACTGATATAATAATTGTGTCATTAATAATTCATTTATTTAGTTATCTAGTTATTTGTTTGTTTGTTTGTTTGTTTATTTATTTAGGCTGTCTACATGTTCTTGGCTCTGGCCATTGTATGCGACGACTACTTTGTTACGTCGCTGGAGAAGATCTGTGAAGTATGTTGGAGTATAAAAGCTTTAATTCTCAACTAGTCAAGCTCTGAAACCAGTGTCCATTTTGAATCACACCATCAAGCTCAATCCATCATCTCAGGCCTGCTCTGTGTTGCATGCTCTCAGGCTTTTCACTTTTAGCTGCACTCTGATCATTTGTATGCGACTCTTGTCATCTGTCAGAAACTGAACATGAGTGAGGATGTAGCTGGTGCAACATTTATGGCAGCTGGAAGCTCAGCTCCTGAGCTTTTTGCCTCCATCATTGGTGAGACACACATACACACACACACACACAGACACACACACATACGTTTCCACATAAGCTATTGTGAGCTGCTCTAGGGGCTGAATATTGTGTTTTCTGCAGGTGTGTTCATCACACATGGAGATGTGGGTGTAGGCACGATCGTGGGCTCAGCTGTCTTCAACATTCTCTGCATCATTGGTGTGTGTGGAATTTTCGCAGGACAGGTGTGTTTGTTTGTGTGTGTGTTTGTGTGTGTGTGTGTTCTGTTTCTGAAATTTGTCCCTCTGAAATTTGCAAAAAAAAGCAAAACAGTACTTTTTTATTTGTCCATTCTCAGTAGTTCTCTCACTTTAGACCGTTTCATACAGTAAAAATATTCTGCTGTGCTTTTGTCATTGTTCTTCTTCTTCTTTCGGCTGCTCTCTGTGCTTTTACTCTTTAAAATACTATAATACCTTACGTACAGCTAAATGAATCAAAGAATTTTAGCCCTGATATTCTCACTAATTTAAACATTAATCTTTTGGTCACACCCCACCTACTAACTACTGACTTTCTATAAAGTTGCTCTTTGTGGGTGGGATATTATTCTCTGTCCTTACCTTGTTATTCACAGGCATCTGTAAGCTCATGTATGCAGATCAGGGCAGATAATGCATTCCTCTGAGTGTCTTTCACATGAGTAGCAACTGCAAATGATGCCATTGGCTGGACTCCTGTGTTTCAGAGGAGACATACTGTATGTTAGCCTTCACCCTCTCTAGCCGGTAGTTGTTGTATGATATGCTGGTCCTGGCTAGTGGGTGGGGAACAGCAGGTGACAAAATATATTACAATGATATAAACACTTATAAAGCTCTTTTCTTTCTTCTGAAGGTTGTCTTTCTCACCAAGTATGCTGTGTTTCGGGACTCCCTTTACTACACGCTGTCTGTTGTAGCACTTATAGTAGTAAGTATGATATTAAAGTATGCAGAGTTTTTTTTTTAAGGAATGTTTCAGTACTGTATATTGCAAATCCAAAATCAGTTGTGAAAGCAAATGTACTTTTTATATAACAAATCTTTATATTTGCAATAAAAGAGTTATTTAGGCTGGACATGTAGCATTGTGAGTAAACAGGTAATACTTTATTTATAATACATATGAAAGCCTATTGGCCAGGTTCAGTTTCACAACATCTCATAACACAAATGATCATTTTTTATGTTTTGAGAAAAAAAAGGACTTATTTAATGATTGTTCACTTTAGTGTGTCTCCTTTTATAGTTCATCTATGATGGGCAGATTATGTGGTAAGTGCCTCAGTGCAGTTAAAGCAGTGTTTGTGAGTTTTAGTTGCTGAATCATAACCATAATCAAACTGTCCACTGCTCTCTTCTCACAGGTGGGAGAGTCTGGTTCTCATGGTCATGTATGTTGGCTACATAATCATTATGAAGTGAGTTCTTGCACACAGTACAACCTGTTTTGTAATTCTCTGGTAAAACCCAGGTGCATTTATTGTAACTTTGGTGCATGAACAAATATAATTTAAATGGAATTTAGTGATTTTGACATCTGACCAGCAAATATATTTTACTAATATTTGTCCTCGTGATGTTGATGGAGTGATGCCGTCTGCACAATGCTAAACCGGTGGCTATAAGCTTCTTGTGCTTGTCAGCTACATTAGCCTGGTAGTTACAGAACAAAATAAAAAAAAGCAAAGACAAGATTTACACTTACTGAGTGAGCACTTTATTAGGAACACCCGTACACCTGCTCATTTATGTAATTATCTAATCAGCCAATTACGTGGCAGCAGTGCAATGCATTAAGTCAGGCAGATACAGTCAGCGACTTCGGGTAATGTTCGCATCAACCAGCAGAATGGGGAAAATGTAGCTCAGTGGAAAAAACATAGATTGGATTGATAAATCTGGATTTCTGCTGAGGCACACATGGAAAAATCAATCAGAATTTGGTAGCAACAGCATGAATCCATGAGCACAACCTGCTTCATGTCAATAGTCCAGGCTGGTAGAGGTGGTGTATTGGTGTGGGAAATGTTTTCTGTCCACACTTTGTGTGGGATAATGTGCCATATCACATAATGTGCCATATCACAAAGCAAAAGTCTCACAGTCTGGCTTCAGGAACTTAATAGTGATCTCAGTGTTCTTCAGTGTTCTTCAGTCACCAGATCTGAATCCTGTAAAATACATTTGGGATCAGAATCAGGATCAGAATCAGCTTTATTTCAAAGTGCTGTGGGTTTTACATGTACAAGAAATTTGTCTTGCTGTACAGGTGCATAGTAATATGAAGCAGGGGAGCATAAATAAAAAGAACCTGTGAACTATATGAATATAAAAATATATTAAAATAAAAATAAACTAGAAACATTACTGTATAATATTGCCAGATGTGCAAAAGTGGATCAGTGCTAAACTCTAAATTGCAAGTACAACAGGCAGTGGAGGTAAAACATTAACTGTATATTGCTGTAAGATGCCCAAAAAAGTGGACTATTGCAAATGCATGCTGTTTGAGGTATGACAACAGCAAAATGGAGTTATAGCTCAATGTCCAAGGAGGCAATTAAGAGATTGTGGTGGGTAGAGGATATTGTTGATGAGCCATTTGCAGATGGAAAGAAGCTGTTTTTGTGGCATGAGCATGTGGTAGAATGGACGATTCTACAGAATTAATTACAGATTAATACAAAATACAGAATGAATAAATAACAGATAAATGACAAAGCTCAGTTGGAGATTTCTCTTTTTCTCAGGTTTAACACCAGCATACAGAACTACTTTTCTGGTAAAGAAGATATGGGTGTTGCCAATGGTAATGCCGTGACCAGCGAGTTGGAGGATGGTAATGCATATTATGAGCAGTTTTGGGATGATCCCTCATGGCCATTACTCAGTTCAGGTAAGGGTAACTAGACAGGCTTCTTTCCTCCGCACCAGCTCAGCTCCCTCTCTTCTGCTCTGCCTTTCCTCCAAATCAACACGTACTCACAATGATTACTGCTGAGACTAACAAAAATTTCTTGCCTCTTTCCTGTCAGTTTGGAGCTTGTCTGCTTAGTAGATGTTCACACTAGCTGCCAAAGTTAGTAGTGTGAAAGGTACAGAAGGCACTGCTTGCCTTCTGGGTAGATTCTCTGTGTGTTGTGTGTTTTAAATTGTGTCATTAAAATTCCTTGAAAGAAAGCCTGTCTGCTTAGCCTTACTAAATACTTCTCCCTTTCGCTCCAGATTCCTGTTTTGTTTTTTTTTTAAAGCAAGAATGTACATAGTATACAATTTGTGTGTTTGTGTATGTGTATATGTTCATGTATGTGCATTGTTTGCTTTACTATGTGAATACTTGTGTGATGTGTATGTTAGTAATATAGGCCTAAATATTAATTAGTGATGTTCAAGACCTACTGTGCTCAAGGCCACATGATGTCATAGTGTATGTTGTAGAAGTTTTTATTCTTGGTCCATTTCTATCTTGGCCCATTTATGTCACAGTGGCCTTAGCATGTGCCCCAAGTGCCTCGTGGGGGTAAAGATGGGTCTTCATTTATATATTTTTTATCTACTCTGTCATCCCATGTTAATTCCTGCCCATTAAGCAACTACTAATCTTAGAGGATGAAACATGCATCCTGAGACTAGCTTACAACTTTAAACTTTACAATCTGTACTAGAACTTTACAAACTACTTCTCATGCAGTTTCAAGGGTGAAGCTGTATGCACTTGGGGAGGAAAGTCTAACTGCGCTTTTCCCTTTGTATAAGCTAAGAGTTATCTAGAGTGTCTCTGAGAGACAGATGAAAGAGGAATGACATCCTTCCCATCAGGACAGCAGGATCAGATGCTTCTGGATTTCTATGATATCAAATTCAAAATTTCCCAACAACAGCTCAAATGCTTACCTGGTGGTTCTTCAGTCTGCACCAAAACTATTCTGATCCACTGCCAGAGATATGTTTTATATCACAAATCAGAATTGACATGTTCATATGGCTGATTCTTTTATTCAAAATAATGCACAGTACATTTGACACAGGATACAGCTAAGCAGCAAAGGATTAAGTCTTGCTCAAGGATTTGCTCACTGTGGCAGCTTGGTGTTGGGATTTGAACTCACAAATGACCAACTCCATAACTACTGAGCTCCCAGTTAATATTTCTGTACTTGTGCTTAAGAGTGTGTGTGTATAACTGTTTTTGGTGTTCAGTCAGATTTAAGAAAACATATCACATATAGTTTGCATAAAAATCTAACTATTCTCAACAAAACATGATTCTATTGCTTATACAAATCGTAATTTAAACATCATTCTAATTATTAGATGTAATAATGTCGATTTAATATAATCGATTCATGTAGTTTTAATGTAAACAAATTACATAATGAAATCTCATCAGTATGTTAGATGAGATCTATAACTATATTATTATGTATAGGCAATTAAAGCATTCGTGGTAGTTTAGTGTTATTTTTTTTTTGAGTCTCCGCTCAGGTATAAACTCAGTTGGATTTTATACAGATTTATTCATAATAAATAAATGCTCAAATCATGTTAGATGAACAAAATGAATTAATTGTGTTTATGTAACTTAATACAGTCACATAGCACCGATGTACGCATTTGAAGGAAATAAATTCAACACGACTTCTATGTCATTTTTGTATATTCCCAGAGTACTCTGAATCAAATTGTTCAGATTTTGATTTCACATTTGTTAGCCGGTTTGCATCACCTCCTTGAACTTAAGATAAGTGCTTCAGAAGAGTCCGTCAATCAGTGAAGATGGGACAGTGTGGCCCTGTAGGGGTTTGCATGAAATGACCACATGTTTTCCGCATGATTAATGCTGTTGAGTGTATAGCGTAGCACAAAAAGCATTCAGTTTTTTACCATGGAGACAAAAGGAAAGCAGAGTTGAGAGAGTTGTGAGATATGCATAGATATGTGGGTCTCAAACATCACTGATTAATATGTGTGTGTGTGTGTGTGTGTGTGTGTGTGTTTGTGTGTGTGTGTGTTTGTGTGTGTGTGTTTTTTTTTGCTTTGTTTTTTATGTTTGATAGAAAAAGCTTGAATAGTGGAAGTGGTGAGACAGATTTTCCTGAATTTCTCCTATTTGTCCAGAATTCTGTTATTTTAACTGAAAGAATTGATGCATTTACAGATTTAATGCATATTGTTGTCTCTGTTTTTAGTAAAACCTAATAAGATGTACACTCGTGGCTCAGTTGTAATGGTGGATGAGATGATGAACTCCAGTCCTCCAAACTACCGCTTCCCTGAGGCTGGTCTTAGAGTCATGATCACCAACCGCTTTGGGCCTAAAACCCGCCTGCGTATGGCAAGCAGACTCATCATTAATGAGGTGAGAAGCCTTCAAATCTAATAATGGAAACGTCAGTGTTAAAAAGAGCGGTTGCCAAACATTTCCAGCAGGAGTCCTAAGCATGAGATAAAAAGGGATTTAACTGGCTGATGTGATTTTCCACTGACTGGCAGTAAAAGAATGGATTTTAAAGGTGACGCAGAAACAACAGAAGTAGATCGCAATAAAAGAGTTTTTTTTTCCATTTACTGGGGATTTTTCACTGGGATTTAGAAATCACCTGTTCAGACTTCCTCAGTCCAACAACCTGAGCTCTTTCGGTATTTTCCATGTTTTTACTAAGGAAAACACCTTGAACATGTGAGATACTGACCTGATGCTGACATATTTTATACTCTGTGAATAATTGTTCAGTATTTAATAATAAATGTGCACAGACATGCACTATATTGCCAAAAGTTTGTGACTCATGGTGTAAGGAAGAACTCCTGCATACAGTATAACCCTGACCACAGCTCCACTAAAAACCTCTGGGATGAACAGAAACACAGAAACACAGACCATAGAACACATGTGATGATCACTGTGATGAGTGTGATTGTCAGGTTTAGAGAAACCTTTGGTCATATAAAGTACTTATAAATATGTAACAAATAAGGATACTAAGTTTAGCAAACATAGACTCCTAAATGTGAATCTGAATCAGCTGTGTTTAAAAAGGATACAAAACACATTGTTTAAAAAAAAATCCTATTTCAAATTTAAACAAAATTTTTTGTTTGTTTTTAATAGCAACAGCGACTAATGCAGGGATCCAATGGAGTGGACGGCACATTAGTGGCTGATGGGAAAGCAGACACCATGGAGAATGGAAACGTACCAGAGGACAAACTAACAGAGGAGGAGGAGGAAAATGAGTTGTCTTCACCCTTCATCATGCCTGGTTAGAGACTCATACACACAGACCGTAATATGGCATACATTTAACTAACATTTCTAGTAATTCAAACTGTCTGTACATAATTTGATTTCTATTATGAACAGCATTTTGATGATCTCAGGTCTGGAGAATCTTTGTTAATAATTTTATGTAGAGAGAGGCAAAAGCTCTGCAGTGTACTTATTGCACACTTTTCTGGCAGCAAGCTTCAGAATCTCAAAGGTTGCACTCGTATTGTCTATCCACTATATGCACTCAATTCTAGTTAGTTAGTTAGCTAGTTACAATCGCAACTAGGACAACTAGCATCATATATGGCAGAAGGCCAAATTAGAGGAGATAAGCAAGCATTCTTTTATCAGTTAACAAGTGTTATCAGATCTGTGCCATGTAAATTAGATCTGGATTCAGCTAACTACAAATTCACACACTACTCATTAGTATAGTGATAAGTGTATCCTGGTAGTTCCTCTCTTTAGTTCTCAGCTACAATGTCGCATTAAAAATTATCGTCTGACTGCAAGTCAGGGTTTCCACAGTGAAGAGTAAACGGAGGAGGAGCAGAGTGAGGGGGCGGGGCTTGTAATTGAATAGGATAAACGGGATATTTTCTCTTTAACTGGCGTTATAATCACAAAAGCAAAAAGCCTTTGTGTTTTAAATCATTTGAATCATAAGGAATATGTAAATGATACGGTTCAATAAATAGGAAATCCTATTTTAAGCCATATGACTTTAGATTTCTTTAGATTTTGTGACCAAGATTTGATCACAGAAAGTTCACAGGATTACATCTTTAAAAGGTTTAGGTGTTAATTAAATGTGAAATTTAAAAAAAAAAAAAAAAGCTTGTCAACTGTTTCTGAAAAGCTTGTGGTTGGTTGGCTGCACTGTCGGACAAATAGCATTTTTCTGTAAAAGGAAGCATTTCCTGTCTACTTTCAGTGATATGTAAAGCTAAAGACTTACGACTAACACTATGACTTAGCAAAGCCTTAGAAAAAAACGTTTAATTATTCTAAAAGATATGGCTGAATAGTAATGGAGCTTCTTCTGCACGTTCAACCATCTGAGGATAAATAAATTATGTGTGTAATTTAGTATTAAAGCTCTTTGTCTAAGCCAGATAAGAAGCAGTCACACGAAGAAATCTCAGTCTCAGTCTTAGGCACGATGCCTGTCAAATTTTCCCTTGAGTAAAGTTAACAAAAAATAATCCCTTTGGACAAGGAACCCAGAACTTATTGTTGTAAGATTATCAGCTTAACATTCATGGACCTTCTCAGGAGTTAACAGTCACGTTTAATATGGATATTGCATGTGTTTCCTTATGAGTCAGACATTTATTAAAGCTATTACACAGTCCACAGGGCATGTGTAAAACTTTATGATGAACTGTATTTCCATACAAACAAATCTCAATAGTGAGTTTCCTTAAGTTAAATGCCATTGTGTCTCAGTGAATGAGGTGATGTATTATCTCATTTTACCTGCAGGAGGCACTATGAACAGAGTGAAGTTCCTCATTTCATGGCCTATACTGGTGCTGCTGTACTTCACCGTGCCGAACTGTGGGAAGCCACGCTGGGAGAATTTCTTCATGCTCTCCTTTTTTCTCTCCACTCTGTGGATAGCTATCTTCTCATACTTCATGGTGTGGATGGTAAGTGTGTTTGAATTTGAGGTTTTGCATCACCTGTCTATTTACTATACCATTTCAGAATCTCTAAAGCATTTTGTCTTTATAGAATATCACTGTATACAATGTCATTGTGAAATCATTTTATTATTATGTGCAGGTGACGATTATCGGATACACACTTGGAATACCTGATGTTATAATGGGAATCACTTTTC
Organism: Tachysurus vachellii; assembly: GCF_030014155.1. Lineage (NCBI taxonomy): Eukaryota > Metazoa > Chordata > Actinopteri > Siluriformes > Bagridae > Tachysurus > Tachysurus vachellii. The sequence continues at coordinate 16,377,592 of NC_083469.1, forward strand.
TTGCAGCCGGCACCAGTGTTCCTGACTGTATAGCTAGCCTTATAGTCGCTCGACAAGGTATTGTTCTTGTGCATTCATAGTCATTCATTATGGTCATAGTCATACAATTTTCACTTCAACTCCTCTTTCCGGGTTTCTGTATTCGTTTATCTATCATGTATTATGTGTGTACATCCACAGGCCTGGGAGATATGGCCGTTTCCAATACAATCGGCAGTAATGTCTTTGATATCCTGGTTGGGCTCGGTGTTCCTTGGGGCATCCAGACGATGGCTGTCAACTATGGATCAGTGGTATCTGTCACGCTGTCTCCCTGACGAATATTCTCATACCCACACACATTCACTAAGGAGAACTGGGTGAAGCACAGCAATGTAAATGCTATTTCTTTACTCTTCTCACAGGTGAAAATCAACAGTAGAGGATTGGTGTATTCTGTGGTGCTGCTCCTGGGATCAGTGGCTTTGACTGTAAGTTGATGTGAGAAACATGTGATACAATTTGCAGCAATAACCACCCAGGCCTGGAAAAAAAATTACTTTTTTTTTTAATGAAACACACAAACTGGCATGAAAGTAACTAAAAACCAGAGACACATTACATGTATGCATAACTTATGTACTTTTTCTCTACTCCAGTAGTGATAAAACTCAGAGTTAAGCACAAAATGCATGGAAGCTCATACAAAAAATGTTAAAAACAAAGCAGAAGAAATATCACACATACTGAGAAGTTGAAAACGATGCTTTGGATATTTTTCACCTATCATTCAATCCCCAGACCTTCCCTGGTCTTCCACAGAAAAATGTGACTGATATTGACTTGTATAATCTCAAGGATGCTTTGCAGCTCATTCAAGATCATGAACATCAACACACCACAAGTTTAATTAACTTACCTTTCTGCTTTGATTGACATGAATGACCTTTATAAATGAAATCCGAGTCATGTTTGTGTACATTATACTCTGTCTTTCTCCACAGGTCCTGGGGATCCACGTGAACAGGTGGAAGCTGGACTTAAAGTTGGGTGTGTATGTGCTCCTGCTGTACGCCGTCTTCCTGTGCATCTCCATTTTGATCGAGTACAACATTTTTACCTTCGTCAATTTCCCCATGTGTCAGGAAGTCTGAAACCTTTTGTTTCTGAATCACTTCCAGACTGGACCTACCATCACAATCTCTTATCAGATTTACGTCATTTTGTCCCAACCTTTTTTCATTCCTGAATATCCGTCATGTCCGACATCATGCGTTCAGTGCAAAGACTTAAAATTCTGCTGTACCTGCCCATGAAGATGAACGTTCAGTTCTCTGTCCAGGACTCGCTCTGACTGGACCTTCTCACATTAGCAGCATAGCATGTCTATTTGAATTGGATCTACATGGGCGTAGCCTGAACATCTTCTCTATATACACAGTAGAAAGAGGAATGCTGTTCAGTGGAAACATCCAAATGCATCCCATTTACATCTGGTCTTCCTTGGAGAAAAATCAAATCAAAACAAAAATGAACCTTGCACTTTAGACATATAGGGTGAAGACTCTAGGCCACACTATGATCGCAGTGAGGAAAGACCTCAGCTCTTTTCTGCTGCAATGCAATAAGGAGAAATAAAGACAGAAGAAGTGTTTAATGACAATTAATGTCATGAGAGAGTTTTTTTTTCTTTTTTGAAGTGTGAAGGACGATAATATTTTTGTTAAGTCAGCAGTGCAGTACAGTAGGACTGTGACAGCAGCCTGTATGAGAAGAGACACCATCAATTTGTCCTGCTGTGGAATATCCATCCTGTAGTGATTAAGATTCACGTCTGCTCCTGGCTCTTGCACAACAATACAGACAGACAAGGACCGATTAAAACCGTTTGAGCTCCTTGATGGTACAGAAGACAAATTTCACTCATTCACTGATGAGACAAAGACCACAACCACAGATCTTGATGTTGTATTTTTTGTTTATATGTAAATATGACATTAAAAGTCCTCCTATTTGAACTAGTGCTTCCTTCCAGGTATAGGGCAGGAGGAGTGGATGCACATCCATGACTGGAACGGTCGAATTTTCTTTCTTTTTGAACCGTTCTCTCCAGCTCTCCTTTCTGGGTCTCTGTACTGTTTGTCTGTGCTGCATGATTTGACGCAGCAGATCATGTCGATCTCCCTATATGGCAGCTACCACTCCATCCTGCACCAAACTCAAGAGGCTCAGGAGATTAGACCCCCGAGTAAAGGGCAGATGTGTTTGTGTCAGTGAGTGTCAGTTGTGGAAATGTCAGGTGTCGTTGTTCAGTGCTAAAAGGTGCCGTCGCTGTTATCCATGTGGAAAGGCAGGTGTGTGTGTGCGCAGTGTTTCAGTGTGTGCAGTATATATATATATTGCATAATATGTATGCAAGTGAAATCTGTAACCAGTAAGCTGTAACCAGAAGGGCTGGTTCTATTTAAATACCCTTGTGGCTCAAGCATGCAAATATTCATACTACCCTACACTATTAGTGCTACGAGGAATGGCACATTTTTTGTACATGGCTGTGTGCTGTGCATATGGTGTGAGGTGATTGATTTTATTTTTATTTTTATTTTTATATTTTACAAGGTAGTTGATCAGTCTTCAGACAGAATATGACCTATAAACTGTTTAGGTTGTTTCAAGATAAGATCAAGAATGTTGCTTGTTTGGATTCGTCAGTCCATGTGCTATTAACACATTGTGTGTTTCAAGAAAGATTAGGAATTACACAATTTACTTCCATATCTGTTTTGCTTGGAATTTCTATAATGATTCACATATATGCAACTATTTTCCTATTTGATTATTGAGCCAAGGTTTTGTTCTTGTTATCGTAACAGCTAGTAGGCTACAATAGTACATATAATGAATTCATATATTCATTAATTAATAGCAAAATTATAACAAATCGGTGTAGATAAGCCATTCGTATGATCTATTTTGAAGTCAGTTGTTCTGTGGCATGTCTGTTATTATAATGGTTATTAATTCTACATTTGAACGGAAAAATCAGTATTTTTGACTCTAGCTGTATTTTATAAACTGTGCACTTCAACACAACTGAGTGACCGGATTATTGTTTTCTTCCTTTCGGGGATTAGGATCACTCAGGAGGTGGTATCTTCGTTACCAGTGGTAGCATTGTGACATGAAGCGAAGTATGCACAGAAAAACCTAGCGTATACCTCTTCAGGGGAAACCTTTTAAGTTAAATGAAGGTGTTTTAAAAACCTACAGTACATTTAAGTTCATGCATGAAAGTGCACACCTACAGGACACATGCACTGTTTTTTGTTCACACATACACGTGCAGTCTTAATTCAGAGTAAACTGTGACCTGCTGCACTGTGGGCTGGGGGAAACGTGAGCTTGAGCTGGATTGGTTTCCAAGCCACTGATACAAAAAGATAATAATTGAATAGGTACTGTATGACAACAGTGTTTAACTTGAATGTATTGTCTTGCTATAAATGGATGTATCCAACCAATGCATTTTATTGTGAAGCAATAAAATATTCTAAAATATTATCATTCATATTTGAATCATAAGAAAATTGTATGGACACAAATTAAACTTCTACAATTTATAAAGATTTGATGGTGTACGGTGTGCTCTTCTAGCAGAAACCCATGTGAGTTTATTAGCTGTAATGTACCGTGTTGTGCTGCCTTGTGTTTTTTGCTGTAATCAGTTTTATTGTAGTTTATGCCAAATAATTGATTTAATCTATGTCTGCAAAGAAGTCAGTCTTCGTAACTTGGAAAAGTGTCCAGCAAAAAAAAAAGTGTTTCTCAACAAGTGTTTTATACATAATACAGAATTTTTCTAATGTATGAGAAAATACAATTAACAGAAAGCCATACAAAGACTGTGAATACAATTCTTTAAAAGTAAATTTATTGGAAAAGTACAAAGAGAAGTACATTTTATAGGTTATGAGAAATCAATCATTTTGTGCCACTAAAGTTGATAATTGTAATGTTAGTTGATAACTGAGATTCAGGTGTCCTGCAGATACACACTGGTGCTTTACACATGATCACACATGATTTTGTTTTTACAGTATTACATGAGTAGGAATGTTAATCTGTAGGCATCATTTGGGTGTATTTATCCCCTTAGGGCACACATTCCCAGTTCTGGTTCTGGAATACCCTCTGTCCTGCACGTTTACTGTATTCCCTGCTTTAATACACCCACTTCAACTTATGCACAGCTTTTAATCAGGTGACTATCCGATTAGTTGTATCATGTGTGCTTGGAGCAGGAAAAACTCTAGTTATATGTGGGACAGGGGGTACCGGTGTGGTGCCTTAGAAGAAAAGGTCATGGAAAGTCAAAACAAAGTTATTCCCGAGCAGAATATATTCCTGGGATATGTTCCAGATCCCCTGCAACCCTGACCAGGATTGAGCCGTTACTGAGAGTGAATGAATTATTGAATGTTATTCTACCCATCCAAAGAGCATGAGAGTCATTGAACGAGTATGAGAATGTTATGCTGTTTCCTTCACATTCACCAGATCTCAACACAACAAAACAGCTATGTGAGATTTAGGACTGATGTGTTAGATATTGCTCTTTACTGTCAAAATCATCAAAACATGAATCCTATTGCTACTCTAAGAATTAATATCATGGGAAAATTTTGACCTGAAAAGTGTTTCCCTTAGCATAAAAAAGACATAGAACATAGAAAGCTTGCCTATCCATAAATCTCTAAGAAAGACATAAGAACAGCATATACATCTATTTACATGTTAGCTAATGGTAATGTGACAGACACATGGCCTCAAATCAGATTAAGCTAACATTAAAATGAATCACAATAAAATTAAATACAAATAATACTGCATAAAATAAATGATTCTTATTCATCTTGTTTTTAATAATAATTTTATAGATGGAGTCAACTCAATGGAATGATTCTAGAAAATTGCTCTTTATGTTGTGTCTGTTGCAGCACAGTGCAGTATCTCAGTTTAAACAGCTTGTCACAAGTCACAAATTTTTCCAACAATGCTACTTTTTCATATTCTCCAATTATTAGTTTCAATTAAAAGTCTCATAGTATACATACTCATGTAAATCACATTTACATAACAGGACTAACATGAGGACTCAACAATAGTAATCACTGTTTGCCACAGAGGATCACATGATTCGCATATTAGCTATGGTGCAGGTTTGATACATGGTGCATTTCCTGATGCAACCCTCCCATTTCACCTGGGCTTGGAACCCCTCAAGTGTCTGGACCACCAGGAGAATAGCAAAATATTCTAATTAGACAGACAGACAGATAAACAGAGAGCAGACAGACAGACAGACAGACAGACAGACAGACAGACAGACAGACAGACAGGCAGGCAGACAGACAGACAGCAGAAATAGACAGACAGACAGACAGACAGACAGGCAGGCAGACAGACAGACAGACAGACAGACAGACAGACAGATAGATAGATAGATAGATAGATAGATAGATAGATAGATAGATAGATAGATAGATTTACCACGTTACACTCTTTATATGATGTCATATGTATTAATGTTATTTCTATCAAGCACTGCACACTGCAAGGCCTTACTAAAATTCACTTTCAGTTTCAAGTAAATGTTGCTGAATTAAACTGCACCAGTTTTCTTAACTTCACCCTGTATATTTGTATTTCTACACAGTCATAAAGTGTATAGGCGTTTAATTTTAAACATTTTTACATTTTAAACATTGCACTGTTTGACCACTGGATGGCAGATTAAGACAGAGTTCTGTCACTAGGGCAAATTGAGGTATCATAGTAAATAGGGGAAAGGAATAAGAATAAACATTCTTTTAATGTTTGATGTAATCAATTTTCCTGTAACATTAGTTTTATATATATATATATATATATATATATATATATATATATATATATATATATATATATATATATATATATATATATATATATTTTATATATAAAATACATATTCGTAGAAATACATATTCAGAAGTACCAAGTCTAGATTTTTTTTTTAATATTGTCTAACAAAAACAACATTACTGTATGGTACATGAACCTATATTGACATGTGTTCATGTACCATACAGTACATTTTTGTGCTTATTTACATTTACAGCATTTTAGCTTGTTAAAAAGGCCTTTAGGTAACAGCCATCCGATCAATACTCACTCTGTCTGTGTGTGTGTGTGTGTGTGTGTGTGTGTTACAGAGACTCATTTTCACAGTTTAACCAGTCTGTTCAAATCCATCAAACATATTTCTAAAAATTGCAGTAAAAGCAAAAGTCTCCAACAGACATAAGCCAGAACTGCTTCTTTTATCACCTGTGATCGTAATAAGTCTACACAGGAAAGAGTAAAAGGCAGCAGTTTCACAGTGTTGTTTCAGTGTTGATAAAATCTTTCTTTTATATGAAACTGTTCTTTGCATTATCATAAACTCTGGAAACAAGCAGCAGGAAGTGTCTCTCTTACATCACTGACTCACAAAGAAAAGGGTAAAGGTTTTCAGAGGGTAAACCAGAAGTGACATACATCTCATCCATATTTTCGTGGTTTCCCACTTCAGACCCTGCTCTAAGCAAATATATAATCAGCACAACCACTAGAACTCAGCCTTGAAGTACTACGCTGTTTTCTTTCTCCGCTCTTTTTTATTTTTTCACTCTTTCGCCTTCATTTCAGTGGCTATTACAGTTTACTAATTTCTTTACATACATGGGTAGAAAAGCTTTGTTGAGAAGTAAGTTCAGAAGAAAAGAAGATGCCCTGATAGGTTTCAGCTGCCAGGAATTAAATAGAAATGTATAAGTCTTTATAACCATGGTGAGAGAAAAAGCATCTCTGTATGCAAGAACATCAGGAATCTGTTGTAAACATTGTGTTCTTCTGCTGTTGTAGCTTATGTACAACATAGTGTGATGCGTTGCTGTTTCTGAGATGCTTTTCTGCTCACTACAGATTGCAATAGTGTGATTATATAAATGCTACCTACGGTATTTCCTGTAAAACACCCACAAATACTCAAACTATGCCAGAGTTAAAGCCACAGAGATCACACAGTTTTGTCATTCTCACAGTTCACATGTTTGATGTGAACATAAACTAACTTTTTTATGCACTTTGCTGCTGCCACATGACTGACTGATTGCATAACTTCATTTATAATCAGGTGTACCTATTAAATTGGACAGCGAGTATGACTTTAAACACAGATCTAAACTATGACCTGATGAGTGACCAATGAAAGTTTTTTTTTATTTAGTAAGTTTCCTAGTTACATTCAGCACTGCATATGTGCTTCCTCGTACCTACATTCACAGCGTATTTCAACTTCCTCAGACCTTTAGAAAAGCACAGGAAATGATGCAATGACACCTTCCACTTTGATGAGTGGTTATTGCAACACATTTGCTCTTTCTCAGTAAGTCTTATTCTCTCCTGAAAATTTCAACATTGAACCATAGTCATTTTGGCTTTTAACAAGGAGTATGTGGAGATGACTAATAAACTGAAATGATCATTACTCTCTGGCCAAATAAATTCCCTGACATTAATGAATGCAAATCTAATGCCTTGACTGCAAGATATTTCACAATCCAGAAATTGCCTAAAGCTGCTGAATCTTGTGAGAGACATTTTCTTGTTTAGGTTCACAGCCATGTTGCATAATTCACTCGTTACTTTATACCCATAAAAAATGTTTAAAGGATTATCATAAGTATTTAATGACATTTCTTTACCTTTTCAAGCTTGAATTTTTCAAGCTTTTTTTTCATTCTATCAACAGATTTGTTTTCTTCAGTGTCTGATATAAAAGGGCATTTTATTCAGAATATAGCATGTAACTTCAGGGAATTGTAGACTTGGCTGGAGCCTTAACATAATGACCTAACCTTCAGAAACCGTCTTGCTCAATTCCTAAACATCTTTGGAAGCTATTGATTCATTTACTCCACCTGAATAACCATTAATAATAAATAGACTTCGCCGCATGCCAAGATTGTATTGGTCACAAAGAAACACTTGTGTTTTTCTTGGGTAATTCACTCGTCTCAGTGAGTGTGTGCAGGCGTCTGTTGCTCTTCTTCTGTTGTGCTCACATTCAATACAAAGTATCCCCATCATCTTTCACTCACTCTCGTTTTCTACCGCTTATCCGAACTACCTCGGGTCACGGGGTCAGGCGTCATAGGGCATCAAGGCAGGATACACCCTGGACGGAGTGCCAACCCATCACAGGGCACACACACACACACTCATTCACTCACGCACTCACACACTACGGACAATTTTCCAGAGATGCCAATCAACCTACCATGCATGTCTTTGGACCGGGGAAGGCGAACGTGCTAACCACTAAGCCACCGTGCCCCCCCGTATCCCCATCGTAACTTGTATTAAACCAGTCTTCACAGAATCCTTCTTCTTTACATTTCAATTCACATTCTATAATAATAATTAGTTTCTAGATCTCAATCTAGAAGCTAATTTAGGATTATTTTATGCCTTGCTCAGAAAATAACGTAGACTTAGTCTGGTTTATTTTGGGATAAACTGTAAATCATCACAACCCACTTCAAAAGAGCAAAAAATAAATGTATTTTAATAAATAATTCCCATTTCCCATTCCCATTTCACAACTTCCTCTGTACAATTCATCTTTCAGACTGTACATTACATATCTCAGAGTGAGATTACTTAATAGATTAAAAAGTGCTTAACAAGTGGGTGAGGCTACTCTTGTTTCGAAAAAATCTTTTGTAACCGAAAACATAATCCTCTGAAGATAGAGGATTTTTTGCCCTTCGTGCTGGTCTTCAAAACAGAAACAGGAGAAGAGTCAGGACACAAGCATAACAGAGTCCAGCGTCCGTCCTTGCAGATACTTATCCCGGAAGTCCCAGCACATTATTAGAATAGTTTAAGCTACCAGTATCATTATTACTGTTTTTACAGCTCATGCGCACAAATTCCACTGCCACCCCCAGGACCCTGAAATAGACCCATGTATGTGTGGCATGCCCTTTAAGAGACAGATTACTCATAATGCACGCATCAAGTGATGATGACGTAGAAGAACTTTGTTACAGTGTCATGAATCAGGGTAGCTGATAAGTTTGATAAGTTTGTTCTGCTTTCTTGTTATGATTTGGTTCTTTTTTTATATGTGACTCTACAAAAGAGCTAAAACCTCATGTATAACAGAATCATGTTGCCTATGCACCTGCCATTAAACGCACGGCTTACAGACTCTTTGGCATCGAGCTCTTTCATTTCATGGAATTAAAATATCTGGGTAGAAGCGTTACAACCCCCAGATCAGGGTTTATAAACCACAGTTAAACTTTCTGCTAAAGTGGAACGTCTGACCACATCACAAATCATGTGTTACTAAAATATTTGACACACCTGCAGCAATGTGGAAACTACTCTTTCACTTTACTCATCATTAATAAGTTTGAACATTATGTTAAGAAAAAAATGAATCATTTTCTCTCTTAACTCTTAGACTGCTACCCAACATGGAAATTAAATAGTTTACATTTTAATGTTAATCAGTAAATATTACTTATTTAGTTAGTAAGACTCTGGCAACTCTCTTTTTAGTATTAAAAATTGTGATACTAAAGTTTATGTTAAAAAGCAACATTTACAAATGGTAGATTCAGAAAGCAGTGTAAATCCCTATCCATGATTTTAATAATACAAGCCACAAAAAGTCTGTATGTTTTTCTGCCACGTGGGAATGTCAGATTGCATAATGATTGACATCGGTGTATCCATGGAAACTCTTCAACAGCACTAATAATAGAAAACATTTATCAGCATGTATCAATCGGATAAAATAAGGGAATTGTATTGTTTTACTTTATGTTATTCATCAGTGTCTTTTAGACCAGACTACATCTTTCTTTTACCTTAGTGAAAATGTGTTCATTCATCTTGTCACCTACCTTTTACATACTCATAGTTACTCTCATAGTTACTCTCAGCAAATAAAATGCTTCTCGATGTAGTTACACAGAAAATGCAGCTAATAAGCTAAAAAATAGCTCAATATTAAAATAACATGCTAGAGACATTATTGTTGATATGCAAACTCTTTCTCTGAGATTACATTACATTTACGCCATTTGGCAGACGCCTTTATCCAGTAGATAAATACATTAACACTGGTTTACTAGGTTACAGGCTTATTACAATCTAAAAACGCTGTTCAGTTTTTTTTAAACGCATAAAACAAACATGGAAAATAAGTGCTAAGTGTTTCGGAAAGAGGTAGGTCTTCACCCATCATTTGAGGATGAATCAAATCCAGCGGTTCAGACATCTAAGGGAGGTTCATTCCACCACCTCGGTGCCAAATAGAAAAGCCTCATGCTGTATACTGTACTGTACCAGCAGTGACTGGTACAGAAAGATCTCCTCGTACTGTACCTCTTATCCTGAGGAATGGTGGGACCAATAAAGCAGTGCTAGTAGCTCTGAGAGAGAGAGGTGCAGTACAAGGAGATCTTTCTGTACCAGTCACTGCTGGTGTCAATGATCAACGCAAACTTGCCGTTCATGCTCTTAGCTGATTTGAAAGGTAGGAGTTCTCACTGATAATAAATCAAACATTTCTATAACATGCATACAATTTCAATAATGTTAGAGAAAAAGCAATGGTTACTGACAGACACACTCTTTAATGCACATTCTGTATATGTGACAGCGTCTACTAAGAAATGTATTGTAAATTTCAGTGGTTGTAAATATTGTAGATTAACACACTGAGAGAATATTTTCTGATGCCTGAGTACCACAGTAAACATATATATTTAAAATCGATCCATTTTCTGTACAGTAAATCTTACTTTGTGTGTTGTGTTGTGTCTGAAGTTTATCCCAGGAGACTTGGGGCACATGGCAAGGACACTGTGGATGTGGTTCCAAAATATCCAATGCACTATCATACACTGACACACTACAGACAATTTTAGAGATGCATATCAGCCTACAATGTATGTCTTAAGACTGGGAGAGAGAAGCGGGAGAACTTACAAACTCTTTGCACAGGGGGTGGATGCAGGAATCACGCCCCCAATGCTGGAGGTGTGAGGCAAACATGCTAACCGCTAAGCCACTATATTCCCTTAATATTAGAAAATGGAGAATAAAAATGAAATACAGTATACCTGATCTAAAAATGAGAATTTCCTTTGTACATAGAATACAATGCATATATTTCAAAACATGCATTAACAGGTAGTACGTTCTAGACTGTAAACTTATTGTAAATGAGAAACATATCTCACCACTGTCTTTCTGCTGAGAACAGTTCATGTTAGTTACACTGAGGGAACTCTGTAGACTTTATCAACTGGCCTGGTCTAGCCTTTAAAATCTAAATCCTCCCTCAAAACTTGAATATTAACCAGCAGTGAAAGTCCCTGAGAAATACACGTCATTAAACTTGGTATAAAAACATTAAATAAAACATAGACAAAATAAAGCATATAGCCTCAATAAGGCATCAGCACAGTATACTGTAATACACAGAAATAACATGCTTTCCCTTATTATCAAATTATCAAGCCACATTTCAAAGGAAATTGATTAAAATCTCCTAAAGAACTCTTCTGAAGTTACACTTTGGTTTGCTGCAGCAGTTTGTTCACAGAGGTGCCTGTGCCATTGTAAGTAGGTGCTGCTGCTTCCTGTTGTATGGAGTCCATGTTGTAGGTGCTCTCGCGTTTGGAGCAGCAGCAGCAGAGAACGTGGGCACAAGCCTCTGCAGCTTGTTGGATGCTGTACTGGACACTTTCACTGACAAAGCAATAGAGTGCTGGGTCAGCTATGCAATTTAAACTAGTGAGCAAGAGCGAGAAGTGGTAATAGTTAAAAATCTTCTCAACAAACGAACATTCGGTCTCCAGCCGCGTCCGCACCAGCAGAAAGATGTGGTATGGCGAAAAGCACACCAGGAAGATGATGATGGTGATGGTGACCAGGCTTTTGATGCGTTTTTTCTGGGCAGTCTGCGTCCCTGCGCTCTTGCCAACAGCCCGTAGGACCCGAAAATATGAGATGGACAGGATTCCTAACGGAAACAAAAAGCCCACGTAGAAACGGTAGTAGTTTATTGGCTTCTCCCAAGTCTGCATGGGATAGTGCTCGAAGCACACCAATTCATTAGTCTTGTCGCGGCTCAGCTCCTTGTGTTGGAAAAAGACGATACCTACGGCAAGTTCCTTAAGCCACACTATGGTACTGACTACTGCTGCTGCTTTCATGGTGCGAAGTGAGGAGAAGCGGAGGGGATAGACCACAGCCAGATAACGGTCTATCGAGATACAGCACAGAAAGCCTATGCTGATGTAGATGTTGTCATACAGCAGAAAGCCACACACTTTGCAGGCCCACTCACTGTAAATCCAGTTATCTCCATAAAAGATGTACTGCAGCCAAACAGGCAGAGAGGCCAGGTACAGGAGGTCAGACACAGTCAGGTTAAGCAGGTAGACCCCCAACTCATTGCGAGCCCTTATCTGAAGCCAGGCATGGTACAGAGAGTAGGCATTGGTAGGAAATCCCACCAGTAAAACCAGGATGTAGGTGCCGGAAAAGAGGTACTGGTGAATTTTGTGGTTGATAGTGCAGTTGATCGAATCGTCAGACATGTTCGGTATGACAGATTATTTCTAGTAGACCGTACCCCCTGTTTTAGCCACTGAGGTTCATTCTCACAGATACCCTTCCATGGGATCTAGAGGAAGCAAATAAAACATTCATCTTTATTGCTTTTTTCAGTTTTAAGCATCTATAATACTCAATAGATTTGCATTAAAAAACATAGAATAGAATTTGTATTTGATTTAGGATCAAAGCTGCTTTCTAAACAGTACTCTGTTTTAAGACCTCAAACCTCATATCATATGCATCTGCTGTACATTTACAGCATCAATGCTCTTCTCTACAGTAATTTACAGAGGTCTTTGTCAAAAAAGACAAACAGTCATGCTGACTCACTAGATCAGGGACTAAGAGGGCCATCAATCTAAAAACTCAGCTTGTGAGGTTAGTACAATATATAAAAAAGCAGCATGTTGTTTAATTCATATTATTAATTATATATTTGATATCATATATTTCATGCTTGTATAATTACACTTGGCCCTTTATATCATTAGCAGATCCTTAGTATGGATTAACTATCTTTAAGGGTTGACGTGATTCTAACATCAGGTTTATATTAATAATATTTTCATTATCCAAATGAATATGTTAATACACACACAATTGTGATATTAGATTAAGAATACACATCCTGGAGTTATTTGACTGACAAATACACAGACACATTTCTCTGTTATCTTCTGCTCTTCTGGGAAGGCTTTCCATTGAATCAGGAGTGTGGCTGTGTGGATTTGTGTTCACCGAACCTCCAGAGCATTAGAGAGATCAGACACTGATACCTGGTGAGGAGATCTGTTGTGCAGTCAGTTTTAGTGAGGCTGAGGTCAGGGATTCTTTGTATGTAATGTCTTATAAATTTGTAAATAGTTCATACCCAGGACACAATTTTTCCAACCTCAGAAACAGATAACAAAATCTTAGTATTTTATCACAGTTGGACAAAATGTAAAGAAAGTAAACTGTAAAACAGTTGACCATTTTTAGACAATAGTTGACTCAAGAAACAGAAAACCACCACACTGCTAAATCTGAGAAGAGAAGAGAATCTGTTGTTTTTTTTTTAAATATTTTATATATACTTAAGCCATTTTGTCACTACTCCTTCTGCCACAACAGCGCATCTTTCCTTCCTTCCAACCCATTCAAAGCTCCTAGCAACCATGTTGTTTTTGTGGCTTTCCTCTTTTAAGTAAACAACAGAAACATAGCCCAAGCAGGATCTTTTGACTGTCAGTGAAGAATGAATTAAAATAGAGGCGTGCACTTTGCTCACACATGACCTCCTTAACAAAAACATGGCAATTTCACTCATGTTGAATGATGGAAAGATCAGTGATCATTTTTACATCCATGCTGCTTATGATTGTAAATTCAAATGTTATACTGGATGTGTAATTGAGGGGTAAAACAAGGCATGTGTTCATTTTGTGGTTCACTGTCATCCATCCGTATCTGCGGTCTCGGGAGATTGGCACGGTCCTGGAGAATGTAGGTGGCAGTAATGGACACGGTCTGGACAGTGCAAAAACCAACATTCCAGACAAGACAACATGTGCATGCAGTGAGGTTTCTCCAAAGAAAATCTGAAGCAATAGTTACACTTCTGCCACCAATTTATCACAACCAGCCCATCTCAGCCATACAAAAGGTCATATATATATATATACAAATTAGACAAGAAATGATTTAATATGTCAGAGTAGAGATCAGTTATTTAATTTCAGTTGACTTAAATGAATCCTTTAATGAAATTAGTGTTGTACAGGATTTTTTCCTGAATAATATGAATCATTCTATTGTAGTTTGGGTAGTAAACCAGCTGTACATCTTTTCTTTACACACATCCTTTCCAAACACGATGAAGGCCATCTTTCTTCCTTGACTTTGATGAAAGACCAGTGGGAGACAACTGTGTGATTCCCACGTGCGCTTTATCCCGCTGACTTTTGCGCAATTATATGCGCAATTATTTCAGTTCGAATTACTTTTTTTTTCTGTTTTTATTAAATTCTATCCAACCACCATAACCAGCGTTGTTTAAATGTATATTTCTTAAGTATATACTATCAGCTTATTTATTAAAAACCTCCCCATAAATACAGTGAACTTTGTGTGAAATAATTCTTGGAAACCGACAAAAACAAAGTCCACCGTAACGTCCTTTATTTAGAAAAGCTGCGCACTTTCCTTAAAAATAAGACACAGCCATGGTTCATTTCAATGTGTATAGACTATTAGAACACACTCACAGCTCCGTTTAAAGACGAAAACAATACAACGAGTACAAATAAGAATATCTACTTACTTTTTTCCACCCTGATGTTATCTTGTATCTTCTCCTCCGATGCTTGTTGTAGCGTTAAAGAGATTAGTAATGAGCGCGAGCGCTGCGGCAGAGCGCTTTACAGTAAGTGTGCACACATCCACACATCCACTCACACTCACACTAGTGAAATGATCAAGACGTGCAAGAATAAACCTCGTGGTGCTTCCCGGAACTAAAAGGGAAAGCAGTCAGTGTGAGAAGCAGCAGTGAAGCAGGTCATGTGTATGAACTAATTCCGATGGTGCGAGCAGAGAACAACAGCAGGCGACAGTCATCTATATCCGTGTTTCCTCTGCAGGGTTACAGCAGTGTCACTTCAGCAGCAGGAGATTCTGTATAACTGAGTAACTGTGCACATGTCTCAAAGCTATCGAGGCAGTGCATGTTTTCATCATGAAGCAACATTCAGTCGTAAGATTGTCTTGTGTCCTGCACTGTCTTTTTTTTTTCTTTTGTCCTGCACTGTCTTCTTTTTTTGTCTTTTGTCCTGCACTTTATTTGTCTTGTGTCCTGCACTGTCTTTTTTGTCTTTTGTCCTGCACTGTCTTCTTTTTTTTGTCTTTTGTCCTGCACTTTTTTGTCTTGGGTCCTGCACTGTCTTCTTTTTTTGTCTTGTGTCCTGCACTGTCTTTTTTGTCTTTTGTCCTGCACTGTCTTCTTTTTTTTGTCTTTTGTCCTGCACTTTTTTGTCTTGGGTCCTGCACTGTCTTCTTTTTTTTTGTCTTTTGTCCTGCACTGTCTTTTTTGTCTTTTGTCCTGCACTGTCTTTTGTCCTGCACTGTTTTGTTTTTTTTGTCTTTTGTCTCACACTGTTTGCACCAGGTTACACAGATGCATTTTTTTTGGCTAAGACATACATACTAAGTCCTTATAGCTCTGTCTTTGTTTTATGTAGCACCATGATCCTGGAGAAACGTTTTCTCATTTCACTGTGTAATGCAACAGCTATATATGGTTAAAATGACAATAAAAGCTTCTTGACTTGAACAGAGAATTTATTCATGAATGGTCCTTAAAAGCTTTCCACTTTCAGGAATAAAATAGGTGATGCTCAACATACGAAAGCAACTAGTGACCCAGCCTCACCTAAGGCTCTAGACACACAACTACAGTGCTTCACGAGCACAGGACAGGAAGAGTTAGTTAAACTTATTACAACAGCTAAATCAACAACTTGTTCACTAGACCCCATTCCAAATAAATTACTGAAAGAAGTGTTACATAAAGCTGGTGAGACTCTTCTTTATATTATTAACTCCTCGCTATCTTTAGGTTACGTCCCTAAATCCTTCAAGTTGGCAGTCATTAGGCCACTCATCAAAAAACCTAATTTAGATCCAAATGACCTATCAAATTACAGACCTATTTCACATCTTCCGTTTATGTCTAAAATACTTGAAAAGGTTGTGTCTGTTCAACTGAGCTCCTTCCTACAGGAAAACAATATCCTCAAAGAGTTTCAATCAGGTTTCAGGCCCCATCATAGCACAGAAACTGCACTTGTGAAAGTCACAAATGACTTGTTCTTAGCTTCGGACAAAGACTGTATGTCACTATTAGTTCTACTTGACCTTAGTGCTGCATTCGACACTATAGATCACAACATTCTCATAGATCACTTACAAAATTACACAGGTATTCATGGACAGGCTTTAAGTTGGTTTAGATCCTACCTGTCTGATCGATACCATTTTGTAGAATTAAATGGTGAATCCTCCAGTTTATTACCAGTCATGGGGTCCCTCAAGGATCATTATTAGAAGACATGGGATTAGTTTCCACTGCTATGCTGACGACACACAGTTATATATTTCATCAAAAACAGATGAAACAGCTAAAGTGTCCAAATTAACTCAATGCCTTAGAGATGAGCTGCAATTTTCTGTTGTTAAACTCTGATAAGACAGAAATACTACTTATAGGTCCAAAAACCAATACACAGAAACTCTCACAATTTAACTTCCATTTAGAGGGATGTACTGTTACTAGTAGCTCGACAGTGAAAGACCTGGGTGTTATATTAGACAGCAACCTGTCTTTTGAAAATCACATCGCCCATACCACAAAAACAGCGTTCTTTCACCTAGTTCATGCTTTCATGACCTCTAGACTGGACTATTGTAATGCATTACTAGGTGGTTGTCCTGCATCTTTAATAAATAGGCTACAGTTAGTCCAAAATGCAGCTGCCAGAGTTCTCACTAGAACAAGAAAGTATGACCATATAACCCCAATTTTATCATTTTTTTACACTGGCTACATGTTAAGTATAGAATTGATTACAAACTACTGCTACTTACATACAAGGCTCTTAAAGGTTTAGCTCCCACGTATCTAACTAGTCTCCTAACATGTTACAATCCTTCACGCTCTCTGAGATCACAAAACTCAGGACTTCTGGTAGTTCCCAGAATATCTAAGTCTACTAAAGGCGGTAGAGCGTTTTCTTATTTAGCTCCCAAACTCTGGAACAGTCTTCCTGATAGTGTTCGGGGCTCAGACACACTTTCCCAGTTCAAAAGCAGATTAAAAACCCATCTCTTTAGTCAGGCATACACATAACACATCCCATAATCTTGTGCACTATTACATTAGACTTGCACATTTTTATGAACAGCAGATATGTTAATCCCTGTCCACTGCTTCTCTCTTTCTACCCATCCCGAGGCATCCAGACATTGTACCAGCTCTGATCGTCTTCCGTGCGATGAAGATCTCGGACCTACACTGAGATGAGGCCGACTCTGTGAGAATCCTGAGACATCTGCAGATCTACCAGCTCAAGTTGGACTCCGTGATACTAAGAGGAGTTCTGAACTCCATGTGATCCTTACACCAATACAGCATTTGTTTGACTGTATATTTATAATCACACCCTCCAGTGTCACCCATATGAGAATGGGCCCCCCTTTGAGTCTGGTTCCTCTCAAGGTTTCTTCCTTACCAATTTCAGGGAGTTTGTCCTTGCCACTGCTGCCTGAGTCACCTCAGACTTGCTCATTGGGGATAAATACATATACATACATACTGTGAACTATATATCTTGAATTTTTATTATATTAATTCTTTATACTTCTCCTTATGTTTACCTTCTGTTCTGTAAAGCTGCTTTGAGACAATGTCCATTGTAAAAAGCGCTATACAAATAAACTTGAATTGAATTGAACTTGAAAAATAAAAGTGACTTGAACCAGCTTGTTACAGCTCTGACACGTGAATAAGTAGGAGTGAAAGAAGAGAAACTTGTCGTTTCCTGTTTTTAATCACGCTGTGTCAGGAAAAGAGGCAGCCCTCTCTTACAAAATCTTTATTACAAAAAATTAATACAAAAAAAAAGCAGAAAAAAATAAAAAGCAGTTTTTGGACATTAGCTTTCTTGAAAACAAACCGACAGAAACTTGAATGAAGTATTACAGTTACAAGTCAGAGAGCCAAAACCAGTTATTTCCTGTCTTCATGTATTAATATGCAATAATACACTATACAGCCAAAAGTTTGTGAGCTTTTAACCATCAGAACGTGGCAAATGTGCTCCTTGTCCAAACCGTTTCCATTAAGTTGGAAGCAAACGTGTACACAAAGTAAGGTCCATGAAGTCATGGTGTGTCAAGGATGGAGTGGAAAAACTGCAAAGTGTCCTGCACAGAGCCCTGACCTCAACACCCCTGAACACATTTAAGATGAACCGGAACACCTGCTGCACCTGGGACCATCCAACCATCATCGGTGCTTGTTCTCACTAATGCTCTTGTAGCTGAATGAAGACGAATCTCCACAGGAACGCTCCAAAATCTAGTGAAGAGTCTTCATAAAATAAGAAGAGGAGTGAAGTGGAGGTTAATATAACATCATAGTGGACTAAATCTGAAATAGGATGTTCAGTAAGTATGAGAGTGTGATGGTAAAGTGTCTACATTCATTTGGCTATATAGCGTATCTACATTTCTAATTTCGAGTAGGCTGTTGTACAAATTGTGAAGTACACGAGTGAAAACTACCAGCGTTACAATGCAATTACTGCTCAGAAATGAATAAGCAATTATATATTTCACAATTTGAGAATGCAGAAGTTTTAAAAACGCTTAACACGAAGAAAAAAAAAAGCTTAATGTACTAAAACAACCAAGCAACACCAAATCTTTCACACACTTTAGTCAAACGATACCCGCTAAGGAAATGATAAAACTCAAAAACAAATAGTAATTTTCATGTTAAGATTTTTTTAACTCTAGAGAACAACATAAGATAAAACCACTTAATACTGTGTAACGTGCTAAACAAAAATCTCTTGCAATGGATTATGCCTACTGTCTACTAACAAAACATCAACTCCATAAACTAAATATAACAATTTGGTGTTGTTTGGTCTTTTAATTCATTAAGCATCGTTAATCTTTTTCCTCATTAAGAATTTTAGAATTTCTCTGCAAATATAAATACATACAAAGGTAACTAATGTGAAACGTTCTCAGATGTACTTCACTTAATGCCATGTAGCAGCATATACTGTAGGTACATCTTAATAAGCGAATTCGGGAAAGTGATGTACTATATCTAAATCATAAGTGCAAACACTGAAAACATAATCTATGAATAATACATAGTTAACGTTCACCTGAAGATAAACCAATTGATTAAAAATGTAGAAATATCCTAAGTGCCGAGGAACCTGATCTTTTTTCACATTAGTTACTGTAGTATTACTCCCAAGATCAATAGTGGATATGAAAAGTCTACACACCCCTGTTACAATTGTAGATTTTTATGCTGTAAAAGAATTAAAAAACCAAGTCAGACCTTTCCCAACCTTTCATGTGAATTCGCAAGCAAAAGAATCCAAGTGAAACAAAAATGGAAACATTCACTACCTGGTTATCCCCTGATTATTAGCTATTTCTAACTTATTGTGAGGTTAGAAATAGATTCATCTTGATTTTTTTTTTTACATCACAAAAACAACTTCTGACGTGTGTAGACTTAATATCCACTGTTTAGATCAAGCTTTTTAGGGTATGAGAAGTTTTTGCAGTATACTGTTATAGTAGTCTTCATGCTACTCTATATTTGAATATTGACATGCAATTAAAAAAAAAAGAGCCACAAACAATTAAAAACTTCAAACAGTTGAACAGAATTCACTCCTTTAAATGCTCCATCCGTTCACCCAGTCCTGATGTGCTTCTGCACCTTGGAGTTGGAGTGCAAATACTAGAGTCATGTCATTTTTAAAAACGTTTGGGGTTTTGGGGTTACCTCGCATTTTTGACAAAACAAACGGAAATGTAAATAATGAGGAATCTTACAGCAAGTTTATAACATACAAGTGCCAAACTGCATGGAGAAATCATCCACCTGTCAGTGTGTAGCCTCAATTGTACTGTATATCAGGTTGCTGACACTTTATACCAAACTGCCTGTTCTTATATTAACCTGTTTACAGTTAAATGATAGTCATGAATTTTCCCTACTTTTCAGCTATGATCCAGTGCAAAACTAAACAAAAAGGGGGACAAATGTAGACTAAACATATCTCAGCTGATATCACTAAGCAGCAAATGTTAAATTAAATGGTCAATGCTAATTTCAGCTATTAATTTGACTCACCCCAAACCATGACTTTAACCAATCACTACACAGGGCCAGCTTAAAAAAAGTGTAAACATTTAGCCTTCAGACATTTACAGTAGGGATTATCATGATGTCAGAAATGAAGTCATGCTTAATCATAAGGAGTAGTAATGATAAGATTAGTATTAATCATATGCACACACCATGTTTAGCAATCCTTGCTCTGTTACGTCCCCATTTTAATAAAAATGTTCTGTTTGAACAGTCACAGGTCACTTACACACAACCCCAGTGAATACACAAGAAAACTGATCTCGGAAAGAAAAACAGTCACTGCATCGTTTCACTGAGGATTCAATAAATACCACTTCAGAACATGGAAACTGTAAAACTAACTGAATACTAAATTCATACACAAGCAAAAGTTTGCTCACTGTTAGTATTACTCATGAATAATCTCCTGCAGTAAACTGGGGAATGTGTCCAGTGTTAAGACTCCAGTTAAAGGCTCTTCTGGTCCTGTTTACATAGTGCTCTTACAATGTATGCACATATTTATATTTCAATTCCAGTGTTTCAAAGGTCTGTTACACTAAAATGTCAGCATGAGACACAAGTTGTCAAAATGTGCTGTAGATGGATATTGAGGTCAATGCCTCAAATGTAAATGAAAAACCACAGGAGTTTGACACTCTGTGTCAAAATGTGTCACTTCAGTGTAGAAAGTCCTGCTCTCTGCATTAATCTTCACTTCGTCTCCACAGCAGTTTTTCTTTTTCTTTCACTCTTTCTATGGTTCATGATCTTTTGTTTCTGTATCCCATGCATGACCACAACCCAGTCCTGTAGCAGAGATGTGGTGACTGTTTGCAGCAGAAAAGGTTCATTCACTGGTTTGTCAATATGGTGTCAGAGAGACGAGCTGTTTCCAGTAACCTTTTCCCGTTGAGACTGTCTCAACGGTGGACTCGCTCCTTTCACCCCACCTCCTAAAGATGGATACTGTAATTACGCTATGATTATCCAGGGAGCGGTCCTTCAAGTGAAGGCCAATGTTTGAGCTTTGCATTCAGAATAGAACTTGGACCTGCCAGGCATGCCGTCCGCAGAAAGCTGGAGGAAATCTCTGGTGTGCGATAACGGAAGAGTAAACTTTCTCAAGACGGATTAAATCCTGAAAACATTCCTTGGTCTTCCAAGAGTCTTCCACAGTGGGCTTGTGAACAATGAGAAGCGGAAAGAGTGAATGCCTTTCTCTGTGTTGGTTTAGTGGGTTTTTAAATCCATATATTTGCAATGTTATCAGTCTAAAATCAACGTCACTGCAGTCCCGAAGTGTTGTGAATGAAAAACACTGTGGATATGGTTTAACAGCGCTACCACAGGGTTGGACTTTGGGTTACACACAGCCGTATTCGTACCAAACAGTCTGCTGGTCGTTGTTTGGGTCTGGTGAGGCTGGTGTGCTCATGGGCCTTTCCTCTACATAACAGCCAGAACTGTCCGATTTCTTTAATGAGGATGAAGATGGCTCAGTCTGCCTGGGCTCTCTGTGATCCTCCACCTCCTTTTGCCTAAGAGCAGAGACAGCACGGACTGGTGTCACCAATGCCACCTCACCCCGAGGTTGGTGCGAAGTGGTCGAGTTCAGTGTTCCTGAGCGACCACCGCTTCCTGTGTAACCTCGATCTGACTGCAATACAGTGGAGGAAGACGTGAGGGGTTGATCCTCCCTGGAAGGAGCTACAGAGAAGCGCCGGGGGTCTAATGAAAGATACCCAGAGCTTCCAGTAAGTCTGGCTGAAAGCGGACGCTCCCTCCTCGTTGCCCCCTCAGCCTGCATGATGCCGCCCCCCTCGGACCGGTAACAGTCAGGGCCATTCGATTGGAGGAGGTCAGCTGAGGCCAGGCTGAAAGTGCGACTCAGGCTGCTGCTGCCTGTGGTTCCTCCATGAGCCCCCGAGTGTTGTAGGTGCGAAGATCGCCCCCCAGTCCCACCAGTGCCTCGGTTAGGAAGCGTCTGGGATTGAGAAAGGTTAATGGAAGCTTCTGTTAGGCGTATGCTTGGTTTAACACTGTGCCCAGGTTTGGAGGATCGCCCATCTGGTATGGATGGTGTTTTGATGGTGGGCGTGACGTAACTAGTTGGTGTTTTGCTGCCATCTTTCATAGGTGGCGTTGGCCTGCCCACTCTGGTGAAATAGTCAGTCATTAGATCCTCCGGACTTCCTGTGTGCACCTAGAAAAATATACAAATATTTGAACAAAAGTCATCATACAGAGCTCATTTAGAGCTCCAAGCCAAAACTGTGCTTGATTACAATAAAACCAGTGGCACGCATTCATTACCTGGAGTACACTTCAGTGCACAAACATAAATAACCTGTAGGCAGCTTGTTAAATATTTCATAACGGCTGACACATCAAGGGAGAGAAGGAAAACAAGCAAAAGAAAGGAGCTGCAGAGAGGGACATGCAGAATGATGTGGTATGAGTCAGAAGCAGATGAAGTTTGCTCTAGGCCACATAATAACAACTGGTGCCTGAGTGCAAGGTCTGTGTGCTGTAAACAAATTTCTTTCAGCACTGAATACAGCTAGACCTCAATTACAAAATATCACTGCAATTTCAACCCTAAGGATCACAGTTCCAAGCCTCAAATATCAGCAAAGATCAATCCGTAAAGCCATAAATCGGAAGTCTTATTGATCTTCGGTCAACTTGCTGCTTCTGTGCCTTAACCACTCTGAAAATGTATTACCACCAGGTCTAATCATTTAGCTGCTCAAAATTACTCTGTAGATGATAGAAATACGTTAGGATTTGTGATCAAATTCCAAAAGTCTTTGTAAACGGCAACTTCGGTTAAAAAAAAAGCATTTTGTTTTGATGACCAAATCTCTGACACAATCTGCACCATGTGTAAAGACACTGCTTATGTTTAGAATAATGATATTATTTCTACAAAATCACTGCAATGTCATAATAGCAGAGAATCCAGATACCCACTGAGACCTTTCCCAATACCCAGTCTAAAATGTTAATACACCCCCCTTTGACCATCGCTACACACCTGCAATTCAGAATAAGAACTTTGATGGACATTTCTAGGCCATTAGTCCCTTAGAGACAGCTTAAATCATAAAATGTTGCTATAATGATACATTGCTACAGAAAATAACAGAATATTGAAGATGATTCCACACATATAATAGTGATGTGTGATTAAATGTGTGACTGGATGGATAGATAGATGGATGGATAGATAGATGGATGGATGATGATCTTTTACCCCAAAATGTCTTTGAACCCATAATCTGGGTTCATTTATGTTTACAGTTGTTTGGAAAGACATCATTATTTCGTGTGTTTAATTAGTAGGAAGTGGGAAAAAAGACAGCTAGATAAGTGACAATGATTTTTTTAATACCATGACATCAAGGAGGCAGATCTAATCTGATTTATTTATTGTTTACGGATGGCCGAAGAGACAGCATTTGTTTGTGATAGATAGATAAGATAAGATAAGATAAGAGAGTTTTTACCCTGATGCTTTTCCATTGCTTATCCCAGTTCATTTCTTTTTAGACGGCTAAAGCGGCAGCATTATTTATGACTGAACCATCTCAATTAATGGTCACTGAAGCATCTAATGCACATTACTTGTGTAAATTAACTTCAACAGTAAAGAAGCCATAAATTGCAGAAATTTCATTCTATAGGCAACAAACACCTGGCAACAACAGCTCTATGTCTGGCAACCAATAGTAGCATTTGTTGTACCATTTTAAATGCAAGTTATTGCGACATTAATGTCACAATTTTTCGTGTTCTTCTACATAAAGTTCAGTTCAGTGGCAATCAGTGATAGAGATACAGGCAGATCAAGAAAGAGACTGAATTGTAATGAGAGACAAAAATAGTAGATCAGTAAAAGGTATAGGTTTTAAAAGGCCATTTGTCCAGGCATTTATTCTTCTGTGTGTTCTTACAGTAGGAGGTGACAAGGTTTTGCTCTCCTGCAGAAACTCCTCCAGGGTGACCATCTCACTGCCAGGGGATCTGGGGCGTGGACCGGTGCCTCGTGGGGTAGACCGGGATAAAGGGGTGGCTTCATAGGGAAGGGTGGAGCTACGAGGTAGCAGAGAAGACTGGCTAAATGTGGAGCTCTCATGGCTCAGTCCAACCACATCATCGCAGGAGAGACTGGCAGAATGTCTCTGTATGCGCTCCAGGGAACCTAAATCAATTCAAATAATCAGTTCATCAAAAGGAAGCATGAGGGGTTCATCATTCTGGCTTTAATAAATGTAAACAAAAGTTTATTTATTTATT
Source organism: Tachysurus vachellii (assembly GCF_030014155.1). Taxonomy (NCBI): domain Eukaryota; kingdom Metazoa; phylum Chordata; class Actinopteri; order Siluriformes; family Bagridae; genus Tachysurus; species Tachysurus vachellii. Next base: position 16,402,526 of record NC_083469.1, read on the forward strand.
CTCATTAATTATTGCTGCAGTTATGTCAACCTGTAAAACAAACCAACAAGCACTAAAGCTATTCAGAATAACTGTTGAAGAAAAATGACAATATATAGTTATTTAAGTTAGTTTATAATTACAAACAAATGCTTGAACATCTTTGTGCCTGTGAAAGTAGACCGAGTTGTGGTGTGTGTGTGTGTGTGTGTGTGTGAGAATCAGTTCCACCAGTTCTCTCAGAAGACTGGTTGCCCACTGATTTCAAAATAAGATGTTGGTAACTGTTTTTTCCGTTCAGCAAATGTGTGGTGGTGGTGATGTTATTACTAAAATAGACCTTTTTGCCTGACAAACATGATTTGTTTGGTGTCATTTATGGTGTGGCTCTTATTTGGCTTGTGTAACCTCAGTGACTGTAATAGTTAAAATAATCTAAACAGCTGGTTAAACAGATTACTAAAATATCATTACTGGTATAAACAAAGAACAGAATACTACAGAGACACATAGTAACACAGCTATGTTAAAGCAATGCAAAAGGGGCGGCAAACTATCTATTCGTCTATCTACTCTAATCTCTATGTCTGTCTATCTGTCTGTCTAATCTCTATGTCTGTCTGTGTCTAATCTCTATGTCTGTCTGTCTGTCTGTCTGTGTCTAATCTCTATGTCTGTCTGTGTCTAATTATCTGTCTGTCTGTCTCTGTCTAATCTCTATCTGTCTGTCTGTCTCTGTCTCTCTAATCTCTATCTGTCTGTCTGTCTCTGTCTCTCTAATCTCTATCTGTCTGTCTGTCTCTGTCTCTCTAATCTATCTGTCTGTCTGTCTCTGTCTCTCTAATCTCTATCTGTCTGTCTGTCTCTGTCTCTCTAATCTCTATGTCTGTCTGTCTGTCTGTGTCTAATCTCTATGTCTGTCTGTCTGTCTGTCTGTGTCTAATCTCTATCTGTCTGTCTGTCTCTGTCTAATCTCTATCTGTCTGTCTCTGTCTAATCTCTATCTGTCTGTCTGTCTAATCTCTATCTGTCTGTCTGTCTCTGTCTAATCTCTATCTGTCTGTCTGTCTCTGTCTAATCTCTATCTGTCTGTCTGTCTCTGTCTAATCTCTATCTGTCTGTCTGTCTCTGTCTAATCTCTATCTGTCTGTCTGTCTCTGTCTAATCTCTATCTGTCTGTCTGTCTCTGTCTAATCTCTATCTGTCTGTCTGTTTGCTAATTCTCATCATCTGGGGTGGGAGACTATGCCCCAGGTCCAAGTTGCACAACAAATAATCTTTTACCCGATCACTAGGTTTGAGTCAATCAATGAAAATGTGGCAGTCATCGATATCCTGTGTCCAAGAGAGCAAATCTGTCTGTGCTGTGCTGGAGGGAGGGAGGGAGGGAGGGAGGGTATATTCTCTCCACTGTCATATAAAGCTCATGTAGGAGACAGAGACGTTAGTGTGCACACTTTCCTCAGGGTGTTACGCTGCCCTGTGATACAGCATGAGCAGCACATCAAAAATGGCTTTGTGTCTCTCAGGGTTAAAACAAGTGAATAAACCTCCAAATAGTTTAACAGTCACATTGTGTTTGGGATCAAAAATTATTTAAATACTTCCAAGCAAATGTACCAAAAGCCTGCCCAACATAATCCACGATTTGTTTAAATAATGATTAAAATAATAATTTACGCAGTGAATTCAAATGATATCCAGGTTCATATTAAGCCAAACTTCTGAGGATTTGTTTATTTTTTTCCCTAAAGGTCAAAGGCATACGGGTTTAGTGGATTTGAAATCTTACAGCTCTGCAGGTGGACGTTACTTGTTTGATTTACTCCTGCAATCCGGATGATTGGGCGAAGTGGAAATCTATAAGAATCTTCCTAATGAGAAATCAGTAAATTACAGGCCAATCGATTAGTAAAGTGTAGATGCATCAAAGAGAATATGGATTGAAGTCTAACAATACATATGGAATAAAATAATCATTTTAAATCCTCATCGGATATTTAGAGTTCATACTCGACAGAAAATAGTAGAGTACATTAGGAGTGACAGGTCAGAGATGTATCCACAATGACATCCCACATACTCCAACTAAGTCTATCAGTCACATCAATGGACCTCATGATACATTACATTTCTCATCCGTAATAGATTCATTGTTGACTTATTGTCAGATATTCAGTGTTGCCCATTACATCATGACCAGGCACGAATGCTCAGTGTGATACCTGCCCTCCACCCCCCGGGACCTGCTCCATAAGCCCTTGTTTTGTTTGATCCTCCTTTTCTTTTTTCCCCCCTGAGACCATAAATCTTCCTTTGCTTGAACTGCATAAACACTGAGCATGAATACAGATTTATTCAATCAGCAACAAGGTTTTGACTCAATAAAATCCTTCCAGCATGTACAACCAGGGTTTTACATTCACACACCTTTCAAGTTGACCGGGGAGCTGCTGCTGGAAGTGTTGCAACTGTAATCAGCAGAATTAAGCCTGGGTCCTATGCAAAAGAAAGAAAAGGAATTTACAGGAGGCAGGAGAGGCAGAGGGAGTGAGAACCTATTTGTCCACACACATGTAAACAAATACCAGAGAAGTGCAGCAGATTGAGCATCAGGCTAAGAACTATTGATCTGAGCTCTTCTTGTACCTGCGTTTCCATGGCCACCGCTCCCAAAGCCAGCATCGAGGGAGTGCATACGCAGGTCCTCCTCGGAAATTAATCCTGAATGGCACAGGAAAATGTCTGAGCGTATGCATGTGTCTCTATGCTGCATGACTCATATCCTAATACGTTACAAAATATATGACGCAGCCATATAATATACGTCTATGAATAACGGGTGTAAGAGGGGAAAAACCTTCATTCTGACTGACGTCATGCTCAGTATCAGTTCTTTACAATCACCCACAATCTGATTTTTTTTCAGCAATCGCTTTTCACATAATATTTTAAATTTTTTTTCTCTATAAAGAGCTGCTTTGATGAGGGTTTGGCATATGGAAGCTAAAACATAATACTAGAGATAAGCAGCCAGAGTAAAACAGAAGCACAGCAACAGCTTCAGGCAGCAGTGTTGTCAATGATTTGTCCCTGGTTGCTTATCTAAACCAAACATTTAAAGAAGCACATTGTAAAGTGTTGTATTCGTCAGGATGAACAACTCTGATATAGGCTTAATACACCAACGCAAAAATTCTAAATGCTTTTCTCACTTCTGAGTAGCAAGAGTTGAGTAATACATGTGCTGGTCTCTGCTATTAATCCATAAAGAATTGCCTTTTAGATAAATTAGAGCCTCGTGAACAGCTGTGTAATTTCAGCTGTTGACATCAGTACCTTTGGGCCTGCGCCCTGGCCGCGAGCTGGAAGAGGTGAAGCCTGGTACATTGAGTGAGTTGTGGTTCAGTGGAGTGGATGCCCCTGGCTCTAAGCCTCTCTGTCTAAGCACCAGCTCCTCATATCCGTTCATGTCCTCTGTGCTGCCCCCTCCTGGACGGTATGCCTCTGAGCTTCTGGAAACACTGTTGTAACTCTGACCTGAGCAAGAACCAAAAGTTACAGATTTAATGTGAAACAGAGAAAGCAGAAAAGCACAGGAGACACAAAAACACTGCTGCTGTGTAGAGCATGTTAGTGCATAGGCTTTTGTGCGGGTTAGTGCAGAGGACACATTGTACACAAAGCATGCAGGATCTTTCGCAGGATTTAGATCAAAACATTTTAGAGCATCTGCAAATAGTGGTATGATACTATGAGTCATTTAAATCCAAACATCTAGTTCATACAGGCTGAGGGATATTGCAGCTAAGTTGGGCAAACAATTCGATTAAATAAGTCATTTTTTCCCCTTTCGACTGTCAGAACCTGGCAACCTCGCAATTCCACCTCAATGGCAGCAGCTGAACAAAATCCATGTACTGTTTTCTGTAGGACATGCAGAGATTACAGCTCTGTGATCAAATAAAATGCAATATGCACATTAATCGTGTCACAAACCCTTATTGTTCTGGAAAAACGATATTTTTTGTAATCTATTCAGCCCCAGCACAAGGTTACTGTTCTCGATTATAGATTTTATCTGATGACATTTGATCTGAGAAAGACTCTGTTTAATGAGATTATTTACTATAGTCACAGGGGCCTCTGTGACTTTAAACGATGCAAAACATCAAACCTTTTGGATGAGCTACAACACAAAAAGACCACATTGGGTTGCGTTCCTTTTGCTGAAAGGACGGACGGGAAGAACGAAAGGACGGAAGGAAAGAGGGATGGAAGGACACTTTTTCTAATTTATCATGGGTCTGTGCTTATGAGAGCCTCAGATTCCTGTTTTTGGCAGACAGAAGTGTGGTCTTCTGCTGTTGTAGCCCAACCACCTCAGGGATTGATGTGTTGTGCATTGTGAGATGCTTTTCTGCTCACCGTGGTTGTAGAGTGACTATTACAGCTCATTCTCTAATAGTCAGCTCATTCTCCTCTGATGTTCTACTGAAAGGTTAAGGTTTATTAACTTATTTATTCATTTGCAGCATTCTGTGCAAACTCTAGAGACTCCTGTGTGTGAAAATTCCAGAGGATCTAGAATACACAAACAAGCCCATGTGGCATCAACAACCATGCCATGATTAAAAAGTCACTGAGATCAGTTTAACATTAACTGAAGCTCTTGAGCTTTATCTGAATGAGTTGACAGTATGTACTGTGCTGCTGTTACGATTGGCTGATTAAATAAACCACACATGAACACATGTACAGTTCCTACTAAAGTGGACAGTGAATGTATATTATTAAAATAAATGAAACTAAACGTTGTTTATTTTCAGCTTGATTTGTAGTGAGAGATAGTAAAATCATGCAAAGCATAAACATCTGCTAATAATGATAGTGAACTAACAACAATGTCCACCGAATCAAAGGGTCAGTGTACTGTGCTTAGGCACTTAAATGACTGGAACAATATGTCTGGCTTACACTACTGTAGCAGGGAGACAACTAAAGTCCTCGGCAATGAGCAGTAGACAGATGGTGGTCTGTGGACAGATGGGAAACGCAGTAAATGCCAGTGTTACTTGTACAAACAGAGGGAGGAGCAGGAGTTGGTGGCTCCTGCAGGATGGGCAGGTTTGGGAGATTTCCTGAGCTTCCTCTGCTACTCTCATTCACACTCTGTAATTTTCCTCTAATATTCATCTCTCAAACCCATGCAGAACACAGCACAAGGCAGTAAAGACACGAATACATCTTCACTGTCGTTATTATTTAAACTTTCTAAAACAGGGAAGGGACAACGGCCTGTCAAACATCCGTAAAAAAACCCTAAAACTGAAAGAGGTTTACAAAGATATAGAATCGGAATGTGCATCCGTGTCAATACTTATTACTGAAATACATATTAGGCAAAAATGTAACGTTAGCCGAGCTCTCGTGTGTAAATGCAGAGAATAAACCAAGCAGGCTGGGAGACAAGATGCTAGCAGCAATGGATGAGTGAGTGGATGGTATGTACAAAAAAAAAGTGTGAGAGAAAAAGAATGAGAGAGAGAGATTTTATATCTTGGCATGTATTAAATGTCCTTAACATGGATAGGAATGTGACTGTTTTGGGAATTTTGCTGATCCCATGAGGAAAACTTTGGAACAGGAGGAAAACTATTTTTGTTTACAAAACGTTGCTTGAATTTAAAAAAAAAAAAAAAAAAAAAAAAAAAAAAAAGAGAGGGAGAGATATTAGGGTTATATTATTAACGTGGAAGCTCCTTACAGTGATAGCAAGACATAAAATGAGTGTGAGAACATGGAGAGTCAGAGGCAGGGCAAGGCACAGGTTACAGGAAAGCAGGTATATGAACTAAACAAGAGCTCACAGTGATCAGACATAGACGATGCCATTGCTCATCCGGACATCTCTAAACTGAGCCCCTTTCGAGTGATTAACTTATCCCCTCTCACTCAACACGCTCAATCACATTTATATCGACTGGACTCATTAACACCGAGGCCACAGATTTCAGTAACGGCTATCAACGTAGCATCTCGTTTATCTTCCTCACCCTTGACTAGTATTGATCCATAAAATCACAGACACACACGCATGATAACACACATTATTAATGGAGCAGGAGCAGGAGCAAGAGCAAAGCCAAATGCACTCGGGGGCTTCGTTTCAACACAATGCTACTTACTGCTACTCAGAGTGTCGTAGCCCTGGCACCAGCAGTCCCAATAAGATTGATCATGCAGAGTTCAGCCTTTCTCTCTGTGTTTGTATGTGTGTGCTTGTGTGTTTCATTAGAATATGTACTATTTTTCAGAATAAGTAGTGTCCTATAGTTAACTGTTTTGTCCATGTTAGAAATATGGTTACGGGTGTCATTAATGTTTGTTTATTAGTGTGGAAATATAACTGTGATGCCAAGCCAAACATATTCAAAATACTGATTATTATAAATAACTGATTTTAACTAAAAGCCTTTTTTATTAATGTATAGTAAAAAAAATTACAAAAATAATGATCATTGTGTAAATTTCTAAAAATTTAGATTTTTGCAGGGGGACGAAGGAATGAGGACATCACTGGAGCCCCAGAAACGGACTCGTCTGGCTAGAGGGGGTCGGGAAGGCAATGTCTGAGTAACCCGAATCTTATCCTGGCTTTTACTACGCATGAAAGTGAACCTCTTAGCTGCTGTGTGTGTGTATGTATGTGTGTGTGTGTGTGTGTGTGTGTGTGTGTGTGTGTGTGTGTGTTTGGTAAGGGTTAATGTACACACATGAACACAAAGAGAGAGAAAGAGATCAGTGAAAGATGAAATGAGTCAGTAAGTTATAGCTATGATTGACATCCAAAACCCTTTGGAAAAAAAAAATAACAGCATTAAGAAGATTAGAATAATAACATGCAAGATTACAAAGGGTTATTTTGGAGAGAATTTTAAAGATGAATGCTGCTTTAGTTTAAAGATTAAAGACTGAAGAAGGAGTAGAGGTCTGGAGTAACGCACGGGTTTGCAGACTAGATACATAACACCCCCTTGTGGATTAAGATAATTACAACCTCATGATGGGGGATGTTTTACTTTGAACAAATCCAACAAATGCTTGGAGCTGGCTGTCTGACCAGTCTACGCTTTAAATAAAAGGAATTTTGCATCATTAGGTCTGTTGAACTCCCTTGGGGAACTGAGCAGAACATACCCACCTGTGTGGTTTGAAGCGGTGAGTAAGACTGGGGAGGAGTGTGCATGGTTTTCCTCCTCTGAGATGCTGCTTGGCGAGTCCAGGTTAAGGCAATTCTGGCGAGAGGGCAGTGGAGGTGGAGAAAGCATAGGGCTTTCTGCAGAAGAGTCCAGAGGATGAGGGATGTCAGGCAGAGGGATGTCTGGGGCACTCAGGATCCGTTCGCGAGAGCGGTCCTGCCTCTCCCGTGTCCCTTCCTTCTTGGGTTTTATTAATTTAGCTATCGCTTTAGCTCCCACCCAGTGACTCTTCCTGTGATTGTCACATACACAAAGCAGCAGAGATTAAAAAGCAGTCCTTTCTTAGCATGTCAGCAAACTAACTGTTAGAAGATACAGCTCACTTTTTAGGAGTCGGGTCATAGAACTTGTACTGATCCATGATCTTTTCTTCCAGCTTCTCTTTCTGCCTTCGTAACGAATTCAGCTTGTCGCTGCAAGGGACGCATTAGAGACGGGGTGAACTTTATATGCTATACAATACAGTGGGACTAATAACTGACATAAAACTCTCATGAACACTTACATGTACTGTTTCTGCTCCTCGTGGTACAGCTCCTTGCTCTCCATGGACCTTTCCAGCAGTGTCTGGTTCTGCTGGCCCAGCATCTGGATCTGGCTCAGCAGGTGGTGGTTCTCCTCCTCCAGATTCACCTTCAGCCGAGTCAACAGCTGCACAAACAGACAAGACTTTCACTCTGCCACTGCTTGCTATCCACGTTTACAACCTCATTTGAATAAGCCAAGCAAAGCAGTAAACACTTATTATAATATCATTCCAAAAGAAAAAAGAAAGAAAATTAGTTCATGACTAAAATTTTTTCTATTCTATCCAGCAATCAGGTTTGCTGTACTGACAGTAGAGGCTTTGTCAGTAAGTGGGCTGGGAATTTCACTCTCTCTCACCTCCATTTGGTTTTCCATTTTGGTCTTGGAGATGTCCAGGGCCTGGTACTTCTCTTTGAGTTGGTCAAAGCTCACCTGCCAGCGGTTCAGCTCCAGCTGGGACTCGTTCAGAGAAGTCTTTAGCTCCTTGCTATGAAGCTGCAGCCCGTCATACTCCTGACGTAAATGTGTGTGTTTTTGGGACAGTCTGAAAACACAGAGCCAGCTCTTAGACCACATGTAATACAATTAGATTACACACATACAAGGTAAGTGTCAATTTAATGTACAAAATCTATTGAAAAAATATTTCCACTGAAAACACTAAGCCTATGTTCACAACAGCAGGCAACAAAGAAAGAAGCCAACAGAAAGTTTTCAGTGTATGTGACTCAGAGCCATAATTTCAAGCAACATTTGATATACATTCTCAATTCTCTTCACCTGGTCCAGTTCATTCCTCAGACTAATCTAAATGGGGTGTGTGGGACATTTTCTGCCCTTGGGTTTCTGCCCTTGGGCCAAACCAGACCGAGAGCCTTAACCCACTTGAGCCACTACTGCCCCAATTTTATTCAGTACTGTCTTATAAGAAGAAAAAGCTTAAAGGAAGTAGAAGTCATATTTACTTAAATAAAAATACAGAACTGATAAAAATGCAGGACAGTTGTATTGTATGTCATGATTTAAAATCTCCTCAGTGTTTCACTTTCAAACCCCAACATTGCTGAATTTTCACACACACACACACACACACACACACACCTAGTTAGTGAACAGCCTTTCTGTGCTCAGAGATGCCTTACTGAGGAGCGAGGTAAGATGACTGGCCAGAATGGATTGAACTAAGATGAAGACTACCTCAAATAATCACTGTTTACAACCGTGATGAGCAGAAAAGTATCTCAGAATAGCACCATGTTGAACCTTTACACAGCTGGGCTACAACTGCAAAAGCACTGGGTTCAAAGTACACACTGATTTTTGTTGCGTAGATTAATTGAATCTGATGCCACATCACTAGCATGAACACTTAGATGTACAGGTGTTCTTTAAAAAGTAGCTGGTGAGTAGAAACAGACCATTACATATCCACTAGAGAATCTACAAACAAAGGTTAGGATGAAATCTGACTAATACTACATACTAATACTATTGCTCACAACTAAAGCAGTAATAGAGTTTTACCAGCAGAGGGCAGCATCAGATGGCTAGAAAAGCATCAGAAATTTGTGGCTTGTTTTATTGGCCTTGAGATCAGCCCGTGTGCATGAAATTATTTATTCAAGCTGACCTGTTCATCTCCTCTCTCAGACTGCGGTTCTCTTCCATAATCTGAGTGTTTTTACGAATCTCCTCCCCCAGACTCCCCCTCTCTCTCTGCAGAGACGCCTCCAGGTCCTCCAAAGCCTCCTTCTGTTTTAGAAGCAGCACATACCTGTAAAAGATGCATTATGAACAGTTTAATATGGACAACACATGCTCACTGAGAATGTTACACAAAAACATATTTTCACTAGCCAAACATTTGCATTGCCAGGTAATGGGGGTATAAATGTAAATGTGGGGGTTGAACAAGCCATGAAATATTGAGTGTGTGTGACATGTGGTGTATAGAATAAGGAACGGCATCCCATCAAGCTTTTAAAAGCTCCTAGACGGCTGGTATTACAGCTGATCGGCCGTGTGACAGCCGTCTGCTTTAACTTCAAGCCCTAGGCCTCTAGAGACCTGCTACTGCATTATTCATGAGAGCGTGTGTGTGTGTGTGTGTGTGTGTGTGCATCTCTTTCTACGTCTGACTAAACACTGGTCTGTTTTTCACAGCACGTCTAAAAAGATTAGAGACAATTTTCCATTTAGAAGAAAGGAAAAAGGTCGGTCAGGCATGTGTGCGTCTGCACATGCTCATTAATGTGTAGTGCAGATCATGATTTAAATATAAGGAGACACATGGACAAGAGTTCCCACAATGCCTCACTTTCTGCCCCAACACAATCAGCTGGTTAACAAACACCTTCAGAACACAAGTGTTGTACTGAGTTACTGTAACGCCTTTACACCTCACTTCACTTATACAGCACTTCAACTGGGGCATGGAGGCTGGTTCCAGATGGGATGACCTGAGTATTTCAGAAAGTGCTGATCTCCTGGGATTCTCACACACACACACACACACACACAGAGTGCCCCATACACACACAGTGCTCCCCCACACACACACACACCCAGTGCCCCACCCAGCGCGCCACACCCCCCCACACACGCCCAGCACGCCACACACCCCCACACAGTGTGTGGCTGTGTGTGGCTATGTTAGCTGTTGCACTTGAGCTTTGCCTGATTGTTGCCAATGCTTTACTATTGTTCTCTCAGCAGTCCTCCTGGCTCCGTTCAGAAAACACATATTCTTACTCTCATGTTACACACCGGCAAAACAAACACAACCAGCAGGTTCTTTCACAAGTTCGACTGCTACCTGGGAACAGCAAATTTTATTTTTAATAGATTGCCTGATCATCTAATTTCTAGTTATAGAATGCAATGAGTCTAAAGGGAATGATCCATGCTGCTGTTATCGGTTACACAGGTCTGGTCATATAAGCACTAAAACTCTATGGCACTGACTTGCTCTCCAGACCGCGGTGTTCCTGCTCCAGCGCTCGCTGGGTGCTCTTCAAGGCAGTGTGCTGGGTGATGAGCTGCTCGTATTCAGCTGCCTGCCTCTCATGGACACCGAGCAGGCGCTCGTGGTCCTGTGCGATATTGTCACTTCTCGCTCGAGCTTCCTCACGCTGCCTCTGCAGAACCTCAGCGTCTGCCTCCAGAGTCTGCAGCTGAGTTTGTAGTGCCGTGTACTGAGCAGTCAGAGATGAGTTCTGAGATTTCAGAGTGGAGTTCTCTACCTGAACACACACATAATCTAAGTGTTACTCTAGCAGATAACATTGACTTTTTTTTAAATCATTATTTATAAATATGTTTGGATTAAGCTCAATGAAGTACGACACCCAGACTCAGAGTCAAAAAAAACACACACAGACAGACACCCACACACCC
>NC_083469.1:16418690-16543690 GCF_030014155.1 Tachysurus vachellii
AGAGATAGAGCAAGAGAGAGAGAGAATGCACGAGAGAGGGAGCAAGAGAGAGAAATCTAATCCGGTGTATAGAGGGTACTCCTCCCGCGAGTCAGCTCTCCAGGGTACATTCCAAACAAAATGAATAAAAGGCCAGCGCGGTTTGCAGTATTGCAGTGTTAGTTTCAACTACTTTCACATGAGAAATGTTATATCCACTCTTTTGGACACAGCCATGATCTCCACTGCAGCTATAGGGCTAGAGCAGACATGCATTGTTGCAGATTACACAACCAAGATAAGGAGGAATGAAACTAAATTTGATCCTAAAAGCACAACAGGGAAAGAGAGAGAGAAAAAATAAAATGCTCTCGCTATGGCTAAGTTCGTGCAGTTAGTTCCACTTCACTACATCAACTCACCTACTCCAGCTGGTAGAAGCGTTCAAAAAAATAAATGAAGACATGCCATGATGCATCTCGTCTGCATATACTACTTAGAAACTTCAATTTCTTATTAGCACGAAGTAAAATAATGAATTAGCTTGAACCCTTTTCTGCAAAATGAACTGAAATAGGCAAATTGATCAGTGTGTGAAAACAGATCACTGCAGTGGGTTTGATACAACACATTATTCTAAGAAAAGGAGAGAAAAGGGACAATTGCAGTTGATGTCAACATTTAACAAGCAATTTGATCTTATTGCATACAAAAAATAAATAAATACAACAGTTAAATGCTTGTAGGCGGCGTTTTGGAGTGTAGATGAAGCCTTTCATCAGATCATTTATAACCGTTTCGGAGTTGTATTCATGTGTTTTTTTTGATTCTTTCCTGGTTTGATTTCCTAAGTAGGCCCAATGTGCATTCATGTGCAGCCCACAACATGCTATTCTGAGTCACTGTGAAACAGAAAGTTCACTCTTTACAGTTAATCGAGTGCCAGCTTTTCACTCGTGCTCTGCATCAGAGATTCTTTATATTTATGGTATTTGGCATCAACTCATTATCAACTAAACCGATGTGTGTTTTCGGGATAAGGGCCTTGCTCAGGAGCCCTGCAATGGCAGCTTGGGATTTAAACTTTCAGATCAGTACTCCAACCCCTGGGCTACCAGTTCCCTCATCTGACACAATCATTGTCAGGTTCTTTAGTTCATGAGACCATGCCCATGTTTCTCAATACTGGACACAGGTTCAAACCTTTAAAAATGTAATGTATGAAAAAACAGGACTCAAACAGTGCAAGTGTGAATATGCATGAATACATTAGTGTGGTACTGCAGTTGTGTGCACACTCACTTGTCCTCGTAGCTGTGCTCCTCCTGCAGCAGTCTCTCTCGGTTCAGGCCGATCTTCTCCAGCTCATGGTTGAGCTTCTCCAGCTCATTACACTGCTGCTGCACCCTAAGCTTCTCATTCACCAGCTCCTACATCAGTCACATAGCACTGGATTACTATAGTTTCATTTAGAATGGGAAATTAAAAAGCTGCGAACGCCACTACATGCAGTACCTCTCGGAGTGTTGCCAAAGTCTTCTTGTCAATGGTGACCTGTTTCTGCAGTTCCTTGTTGTCTTTCTCCATATCCTTGACCCTACTGGCAACCTCCTGGAGCCGTGCAAGCTCCTTGTTTGTAGCTGTTCCTTCTTTCTCCATGTTGCTCAGTTTAAGTGAGCTTTCCTCGAGTGCAGATTCCCTCACGTCCACTTGCTGCCTCAACCTACGTGCCTCCCTTTCCAGTTGCTTTCTCTCTTTCTCAGCTTGGCTAAGCTCCTGCTCCAATCTACGCCGCTCCTTCTCTGCCTCCTCAGCACGTCTCGCCACTTTCCGCAGCTCCTCCAGTTCATGGCGTAGCTCCTCGCTCTGGGCCTCGGCCTCGTGAAGCTCATTCTTGATGCCCTGGATTTTGGAGCTGCTGCTTTCCAGGCTCTGTTGGAGCCGCTGGTTTTCCTTGTCAAGGCTGCTGCACTTGATCTCCAGTCTTTCGGTGCGCTTGGCTTGTGAACGGAGCTCAGCTACGCTGATCTGAAGCTCTGCATTCTCACTTTCTATATTCCTGTACTCCTTCTTCAGCAGATTGAGACGCATGTTGTCACTCTGTAACTCTTCTGCGTCCTTCTTCAGCTCGCAGTTCTCCTGCTCCAGGATGTTGTTCTTGCACTGCACAGCTTCAAGCAGTTTTTCAGCCCCTTTGAGTGAAGTCAACTCATCCTGGAGTTGCTTCTGTGCACACTCCATGCTCTTTACAGTCCTCTGTAGCTCCTTGGTACATTCATGTTCTTCCTCCAACTTCTTGGTAATCAGCTGCTTCTCATTCTCAAGCTGCACCAGTTGACTTTCGGTGTCCGACATCTTCTGGTGAAGAATACGGTTCTCCGTTTCCACATCCCGTACACGTGCCTCACTGTCTTCTTGGGCACGTTTCCGCAGGGAGTTCACAGTCTGGATCAGGTTCTCCTTCTCTCTCTCCAGCTCTGAGATCTGACAAATATACAATAATCAGTATTTGTGCTCAGAAAGGCTGAGGTTCATTCTGCCACCTTCTATACAATAAGTACTAGTAGGCTTTACCTGTTTTCCCTTTTCTGTCCTTTCATTTTCTAGATCATTCTCCAGTTTCTGTTTTTCATTGATGAGCTCATCTCCGAGATTCTCCAAGTCCTTTATAGTCTGCTTCTCCTGGTCCAGTTGAGTCTGCAGTCTCTCAAGCTGAAAACAGCCCATAAATCTCTATGATAAGGGGAAAAAACCCTAAAGAGTAAAGCACTGGTGAGAGTCAGAAAAGATGAAGTGTACCTTCTTGCTGAGACCCTGGTTCTCCCTCTCCAGCTCCATGGTGTGAAGCTGACCCTCTCCAAGGCTGAGTGTGGCTTCACGCAGGTTCTGGATGGTGCTCTGCAGGCTCTGGTTCTCCTTCTCAAGCTTCAGAAGTCGACTGGATGATGACTCGTTCATCTCAACCACAAAAGACTTGCATACTGCACATGGAGAGAGAGGTCAACAAGACATTTAGCTCTGAGAAATTAGAGAGTTCATTAGATACCTTGCTGAGGGTCATTAATTACTAATACAATCATTTTTTTTATATGTGAAACCTGGACACCATAATCTGAACAGCGTTGTGTATTTTAGACCGACTGACCGTCATTGACGTCATTGTTCTTAGCCAGTTGCTCCAGCTCCCAGCCCAAGTGAGCGGATTCGTTCATGCTCTGCTTCTGTGAAATCTCCAGCATCATGTTCTCCTCTAGCAGCTCCTCTAGACGCTTCTTATCACTGTCCCGATCCTTAAAAAAATGTTAAAAATAAAAATCACTACATATATAACAGGTGACATCAGCACATTTTCAAGCCAATTCTCTCCATCCGTGTCAAAATCGTAATTTCTGAGGTCTGCTTACAATCTCAATATCGTGCAGTTTGGATCGTAGATGCAAGTTCTCCTTCTCCAGCTCGTGTAGTTTGTCACAGCGCCCCCTAACTGTACCTAGCTGCTCCTCTAGCATGGCCTTTGTCTCTAGCAGTGTCATATTGTCCTCTCTCAGCTCCTAAAGATGTTTCAGAAATGATGCAACAAAACAGTATGTGAAAGATAAAACAAAAAGGCGAAGGATAAGAAAATACAAAGAGAAAAATGCCTGCCACTGACAGCTGTGGAGCTCAGACGAGCCAGGCAAGCCACGAGCACACTATTCCTGTACATGTGAGAATTATTTCAAAAGCACAGTAACAGTTACCTCCATGCGGGCCTTGTAGAAGTGGACATCATGAAGTTTCTCTTTGAAGCGAGCAAGTTCCGTTTCAAGTCGATCCACTTTGCCGGCACGTTCTCTCAGAGCATCCACCTCATCACGATACGCTCGTACCGACCGCGCCTCTGC
The DNA here is from genome assembly GCF_030014155.1 of Tachysurus vachellii. Taxonomy (NCBI): domain Eukaryota; kingdom Metazoa; phylum Chordata; class Actinopteri; order Siluriformes; family Bagridae; genus Tachysurus; species Tachysurus vachellii. The sequence continues at coordinate 16,422,554 of NC_083469.1, forward strand.
TAAAAGCTGCATGTTCTGCACATAAAGCAGCTCAGACTGAGCACATGTACAAACAAACCATCTCTCTACAGGATTAGAAGCTTCAGGCTGAACTTATGCTAAATTTATTAAAGATTAAGCTTATCAATTAAAGCAGCAGTGTGTAATTTCTACACCTTATGAGTAGCTCTTTAGAGAAAGAGCCGACGGTCTGAATTGCGCATGGCAGCACTGTTTTTCTAATCTCTGAAATTAAGTGATTACTCTAGGTCTAAAAACATGTTTAAACTTTAAACTTTCATTCAAACTACAGAACCAAGATTAGTAAACAGGGAGTGTGGAAGAGTTAGAACACACTGACCTCCTGTTTCAGCTTTTGCATCTCCGCATCCAGACGTTCCAGTTCATTCTTAGTGTCGATCAACTGCTCCGTCTTCTCTTCCCTGCGTGGATCACAATTTTAATAAACTTATTTTATCCAACACCACTAGCCCAATTATACATACCATTTAAAACTCATATAATCATACAGTCATACAGACGCTCGTCACAATCGCAATCACACATTAATACAATCGTTCATCCACAAAATCACGCCTTTATACATCATACAGTAGCGAATGTATTCAGTAGAGATCACTAATGAAATGAAGATTGTAAAATTTTAAGCAATGTCTCTTTTAAGTCAATGCTTGCTTGATTCCATTCCAGCCTCTTGTTTTAAAATCTCTCAGAATCTCTCTACTATCATGCTAAACTTCTCTTTGATACGATGCACCGCTGCATCTGTACGCAACCAATCAGAAGTATTTCTTGTGTAATGCATCAAGGGCTCCTTTCGGTCTTTTCAGTCTATACAGTAACCGCACTTCAGTGAAATTTCAAACGCAGGGAAATATCCCTGGTTTGCATCGTTGTTTATTGAACAGCATTGATGCATTAATCTAAACCACTGGTGATGGAGTATTTAAATGGTAATGTGTTACTGTAACAGGGCAACGGATTTACACATATTTCTCTGCTACTGCTAGGGGCTTATATATTGTAAATGAGATGCCTGAACCTCAAATGCTTTGGATGTTCTCTGTGTCAGCAGTTGCAGTTTCTAAAGAGGTCATTGTCACTACCGCTTTGCATTCAAGACGTGATCCTTATTATGCATTTCGTCAGTTGTAAAGTCTTCAGTACTATGACTGAGAGACGTGTAAGGACAAGGACCTTTAACGTAGCGCAAAGCAGACAGGAATACTGAAAGACTGAAAGTCGTAATTACGTACAGTTCTTGGCGGGAGCGGCGCAGTTTGGCTTTGGTGTCTGCGAGCTCCACTGCTACGTGCTGTCGTTCTTCTTTGGTGAGTATCGAGGGCTGAGATGTCAGGTCACTGGAGCAGTTTACGGAGATTGGGAGTTGCTGCGACTGCAAGTAATCTCTCTCTTGAGTCACTTCCAAGATCAACTACCGCAAATAAATAAACACAGTGCTAAAATCAGTTTCATGCAGGAATTCCTTGTGATCTTTTACCTCCACTCTACCACATCCCCCTATATAAAGCAAATAAAATACAGTGCTCGGTTTGCCAGAGGAAGTGGACTCGCTTACCTCTGAGCTCTCGTCACGCTCTTCGACAAGTCTGCGGAGGTGAATGGCCATGGTACGAGACAGTGTGTCCAGGTCCTCGGGTGGCAGCTCCCCCAGCTCCAGCCACTGCATGTCCAGAACATTCTCCTGGTTGTGGGTCACCTACATGGACAAAGGATTACGCGATTCCTCAAGATTCTAACTTATTTACAATATAACTGCTCACCAGAAATAGAAAAATTTCAGTAAATAGGCTAATCATTTTTCACTCACCTCCTGGATGTGGGAGACGATGGCAGCCTGGGTTTCAATGTCTAGCAGCTTAATCTTCTCAATGATTTCCTCTTTACGCTCACACTTCAGAAAGAGAAAGACATGAGTGTTGAGACACATGAGGTTCTGCTAAGCGTTTTCAGTGTTTTATATTAAAATAAAATAGACAAACATTTCCAGTAGGGATTGCAATGATTATGATCAACAAGAAATGAATCAAGATTTATTTATTTATTTTTTAATCTTGTTTTGTTATTCGATGACAGAGAAGCAAGCGAGTGGGATATAGCACGGGACAGACGCACGGCTATTTGGTTACATGTGCAGACACAGCACAAGATAAAAGAGAAATTATAAAATGAGCTCTGAAGTGATACACGGCACACGTGCATGCTGTTTACCCTTCATCCAGCAAACAGGAAAAACCTGTGGAATCAGAACGGGAGCAAAAGAGGAGGAGTGAGGGGAACAAAAGTGTTTGTGTTTGGAAGAAGATATAAAAAGACAGAACGATAGTAAGCAGGAAATTGTAGGAAGTCACTGCATGCATGTGACAAGAGAGGCTTTCGGATAAAGATCAGCTGAGATACGGAGGATTTTAACTGGATTTATGAAACTTTCTGATCATTTATTTTCTTGGAAGTGAAAAGAAGAGGCATGTTCTGACAAGGCGATTTTACTCCTACTATCTGGAAGCATGTAAGCTAAAGGAAAAAGGCTCGACTTACCTGAACGGCACAACCCAGGATCAGCAGCAAAAGCCTCTTCATCTCCTCCATGCCCTTGCCTATGACATAATATGTCATCACTCATCAGCATAAATAGTGTTTTAAATGGAATTAACATTAATTACAACCCAAAATACCAACCCAAGTACTAACAGTCAGCTAAAGTGACTGCCATTAAAATTGTATTATGGTTTAAAAGCATCTATTATCCTGCAGTCACTTGCAGTACGCCATAAATATTAATCATTTCTAAGTCGTTATTAGTGGTCATGCAATCACAAGGCTTTCTGGAGGCACATGTTCTTTCTGCAGCTAGTTTTTAGTTTTCCAAATAAAAAAATGAATGCCATGCATTTTAATATGAAAAGCTACTTCTGCGACGTGAGTGAATTATAGGCTCCTGGTTGGTATAATAGTTTAGTTTCAAAGGAAAACGTGTAATTGATTTCGCCAGTATTAGAGCGATATAAGATGTTCATGCATGCGTATCTAAACCTGCACAAAAGTGTCTGGGGAGAACAGGAGTGAGTTGTCATGGTGTCCTGTCATGTGTGCCCTTCCTAGCACTGTACCCCATCCTCAGAGAGGAAAGGAGGAGCTTTCACTACATCTGCCTACTGAAACAACCCTCATGGCCCGGTTTTACAGGCCCATGGAAGTCCACAGCTGAACTCAACATGATTTCAGCTAAAACTTGACCACCAGGTTAAATGCTTGACCACCGGGCTCTCTGGGACATTTGTTTTTATCCCCCCAATCTGGTTCAAACATGATCTGGCTTGGACAGTACCAATTTCCTGAAGGCAAAGGTTACTACTGGAGGGGACGTTTGAGTTGAAGGTTATTTTGATAGACATAGAGCCAATTTCTCGGCATAGAAATAGAGCCAATTAACATGTAAAAGAATAAAGGCAAGATTAAAGTAAGATATGATAAAGATATAATAAAACTGATCATTCAAAGCATAGAGGGGAAATATGGTGGAAAATTTTCAATAAGGAACTAGATCCATAAATAGACCAAATATAGAAAAGGTAGAATCTGAATACAGAGGTTACAGTAATTAACAAGATCTGTGTATGGTACAGCTGTTTGGTGTGGTATGAATGGTATTTTACTCTTTCACAGCTTTGTAAACCTTTTTGGTCTTGTCTGGATTGTTGTGTAGTGGACCAGGCATTATGCCACTTCTGCTGTTGTGTATGCAGGCATGCACTTCAGTGATGTTCAGTGTTTTCTAACCTGATGCTACACAGTCATTCTGTTCATTGTCCCTGCATCACGGTTTTCATGTGATATGAGAAACAATTTCTGACTGGCTGTCTGTTGCCGAGCAACTAACGTTCATCTAACACCACATAATTTCACACTGTACATGTTTGGCAACACAATGCAGGGTTAGCACTGCAAAAGTGTTAACCCTGAGTAAAAGGTCACTTCTAAAACAAATTACCAGTGTGAAATGTTCCTCTACCCGGGGTTAAATGTGGGGTTTAGAACAACAATAAACTGGAGTTAAGCTCAGTGTGGAAACCCTTTACATCTTGAAAAGCCTGAATAATAATGACCGATATCATGAACAGAACAGTATTTGTAAGAATCATTAAGGCTGTCATCAGCTGATAAACTCAGTGGACTCTCCCTGTCGCTGTCTGAGGTGTGTGTCCTGCTCAAACAAGTGGACTGTCAGCACTCAGGCCTGAGCACAATGGCCTGCTTCCTCTAGTTTTTTCCTCTTCCTCCAGACATTATAGGTCTAAAACATGTGCTGCTGATGTGAAAGTAAGGGCTGGACAGTCAGTCAGGGGATGTGTGGAGGAGTGAGGATATTGCACAAGACTACCAGAGATGAATAAAGAAAATGGAGTATTTGAATATCGCCTCAGGCTTGTTTATTAGGTATAGATGTTAGAGAGAATTTGGAAGTTCATTTAACATAAACTTGCATTAAATATATACTGTTTCTCTGCTTTTGTAAAGCTGTTTTCAGAAAACGCCCAGAAACTGTTAAAATCACTAGACCAATAAAGTGAATTGAATAGTTCCCTCTCTTTCTGTCCAGCTCTCTCTCTCTGTAAGTCTCCAACTGCCTCTTGCTGTCCTCCTCTCTCTGTCTGTCTGTGTCTCACATATATTTTAAACAATGCTGACCTTTTGTACAAAAGAGACATTCAAAACATAATGACGTAGTAATATTTATTTTAATGCGTGTCATTTTTAATGCATGTTTAATATATATTCCTTAAATTTCCACCATGTTTCAAACAAGACAGCAAAGATAAGCCACTACTACTGAAATCACATTCCACTACCTGACAATGGGTCCTTGGCGATGGTCATAACGTTGGGTAACGTCATCAGAATGAGCTGTTGGAGATTTTCCTGTGTGATAAAAAGAGAGAGACAGACATGAACTCAAATCCTTAGTATGTACAAGCTTGACAAACAACTAAAGGTGATATGATGTAACTAATCTGCTACTACAGTTTTATTGCCTTTCACTGACGAGGTCATTTTAGGTCAGTGAGATAGCAGACATCCCAGTAACAAAAGCGCCAAATGACAGGGCAGATGGCTGAACCACGGTGAAAACACAGAGCGGGGTCAAAAACCAGGATGAACTGAAAGGTGGGAATGGAAAAGTTAGCTTCACAGACTAACAGGAAAGCATGTTGGAAATGGTAGACATTAGCACTGGGGAAGGGAACTCAACCCCAGGGTGAGGGAGACAGGATAGGCAGGGCTGGATACTTACACAACACAAACCTGGAATAATATGTGCCCTTTATATGAACATATCTGATTATTTGCTTATTATGTTATACTGTTTGAGTACAAGTAGTGTGCTCACTAGTCTGATGCACTTATTCAGCCAGGAAAAGGGGAGAGGAAAAAAAAAGATAAAGTGTGGGCTTCTTCATGTACTCTGCGGTGTAAGAAGGCAGGGCTACAAGGCGCTGACCTGAAGGTGAACAAAAATTTCAAATTGTCCGAAATGCACTCCACTGGATCACACGTCTTACACACAGTATGTCTGTTAAATGTGATGTGTTTTTCAACATTTTAATAATTCACACTATTTTGCTGAATCTAGTGGCATCACGTTACGTGTATTTGATGTCATTCACCATCGACTTGGAAACGGCTTATTCCTCAAGTTAATAAAAAAAAAATCATTAATGCTCCATTTGAGAAGATACTGCCCTTCTAAACTCATAGTGCATAGTGTAAGTGCATGGCATGTTGTATGGCATTCGAGACGCAGCTTCATACTCAGCAAGCAAGCGAGAGTGCTCTTGCAGGTGTGTTTGCGCACATTAACGCCATATGATCTAACCTCAAGGAAAACAGCCTCCATAGCAACTGAACCCAACACTCAGGGTACACAATAGACAAGACCTGACCGGTTCATATAACCTAACCCCTCATTTCAACATACGCACACAGACACGGAGTTATACAGGTGCTGGAAATACCATCATTAATAATATAGTGGTGGAATTTTAAACTTAGAAATTAAACTAAACTGAATTGTAAAAGGTAAAAAGTTTTGGTTGATGATTATTTTTCCCAGAGAAAGACTTGAATTCAGTATAAAGGTAACTGTGCTGCTGTGTTCAGGGTTTAGATTGACCCACTCAAACACAATTAACACATTCCCTAGGCTCTCTCTGGTCATGTGACCTCCCGAGCATTTCATTTACACTGCAGCTGAAACCCTCACAGGTACCAGGGTGTGGTGTGAGTGGTGAGAGTCTGTGCCTCTGATCTAGGAGTGGAAACAAGCTCAATGAGCTCTACTAAGGAAAATGCTAAGTCATACTATAGGGTTATGACTTTCGGAACACAACAGTTTAATAATGAGGAACACCTTTTTGCACAAAGCCAAAGAGGACACGGTCACTATAAACACATGACAATAAGGCTATAAAACATCAGCAAATCTTTCATTTAATAAAAAAGGGGATACAGACCCATAGTTAGCCCTGCCAAAGGAATAGCAATTAAGATGTATTTTTATCATCTATTACCAATTCGAGATTCTCACCCACTTAGAAAGAAAAACATAAGGTATTTGACATATGGTACAAGGACAGACAGACAGAAGTCAATGGACCAATATTGATCCAGACTTTTAGGCAAAATATTGGGCCAATAGCAATTCTCTGTAGTGTATACGGTGCATCCGCATAGCCAATGACAGCATTATAAACCTCCGGCGTCCCGGCCTACCCCCAACTGACAGCTTAATCTGATCCTGCGATGAACGAGTCCCTCAGGAGGGCTTTGTGTACAGGGGGCTGATGGAAACACCACTCTCTCTGATCACAATGCAAGTCCCTGAGCTGAGGCCCAGGTCTGGCTTTGTCAATGCGCATGTTTATTACTGCGGTCATACATTAAACCTTCTCTACTCCTCATATACCACACACACAGCTTCTATTTTTAGTAACCATAAGCATACACATGCCACAGCTTTTGAACACAGTAACCTGTTCTGTCGGTGTCATAGAGGTACCTCTAGTACTGGTTTTGTGTTTTTGTTTGTTTAGTATTCATGCTCTAGATTGTAATTCGATTGTTCATTCAAATTACTATGGATATTAATTTGTGTTCATTGTAATCGAAAACTGTGCATGTGTGTAGTTAGTACAGGTCACTGTTCATGGTCCTTGCAAACAGATTTGGCTACAACTCCTTTGCGAACTTGAATTCTCTTCCTATTGAAGACAATAAGTAAACACAGATGAAATCAGATCTCATTCTGAGAGCTTAGACACTCATTGTTATGACTAATCACTTAAGAAGGTTTGCTATTCAATAGAAGAGATGCATCGTAGCTTTCATTTAATAAATTACAGTAGCTTAGTGGTTAATAGGTTTGCCTCAGTTGGGGGTTTGATTCATGCCTCCAACATGTGAGCACAGGGGTTCTGCTTTGAATAAACATTTCTGTGTGGCTAAATTTCACAGAACTGCTCTGATCCATAATTCTCTTTTATTCAGATCATGCACTTTAAAACTCATATGGCTTCATCGGACCTACCAAACACATCTTGCTGCTTTAATCAGTTTAAATGCAAGCAATTAGCTAAAAGACTTCATTTGAACATAAGGGACAGAGCGAACAATAAACAATCGCTAAGCTTCTAAGTTGCTGGCTTATAGCTGATCCCTTACAGCATCTATTTTTTACACTGTAGGAAGTAGGAAGGTGCAGAACACAATTCCTGAAAAGGTTACAATGAGAAACACACCTGAAACATTACTAGCAACTATTTTACTAGATTAATCACAAGCTATAATCAGTAATTACATTTGTCTTATTTGGAGACTGAGAGCTCATGAAGGCTGAGCTGTTTAATTTACAAATGCTGTATCTGGCCGTGTTTACATTACCAGGGTGAAGTGACACAAATTCAGCTTTCTACCTTAAGGTGATTCTCTTCGGGATTGGGATTTTTTTTTTTAAATAGGACCTGAACCACATTTGTTTGTGGTCATGAATCAGATGGATCACTTATCAGTAACTGGTGGGTGGCCATGTGACTAAGAGGAAGACGGTCAGTGGCGAAATCGTAGCTTTTCTCCACCGTGCATGTGCTTATTACTGTCATCATCACCATTCAGTTTCGGCAGACTGGAAGAAGAACGTCACGTTTTTTTTGTAAATATTTGGAAATGACTTGGTTACTTTAAATTCTTAATGATCAACTTACTTGCATTAATTTCCTGCACACTTTCTTACACAAGTTTCTTTCTTTGTTTTAAACATCTACATGTAATCCAACATACAGCCCAGTTCTCAAATGTTCTCAACATCACTCATGTAGTTAAATAGCTTGTAATAGTCTATAAAGCCAAGTTACAAAAAAAATAAAACCTTGTATATTGTGCTGTCTCTTAGAATGAGTTGTGGGAGGCGGGGGGTCGGGTGTAAGAGAGAATTCAGCCAGGTTTATTGATCATTGTACAAGATACTATTTGGGAAAACAGGAGATTCTGCATATTACACAATACAGCTGCAAAAATATAGGCAGAAGAAGTGTACAGTTATATTGTACTGTATAAGTATACAGTTATTTATATCATCATTACAGATGATGCAGGACTGGAGAAAACATTAACCTCTTATAGCTGAATTAAAGTTTTAGACCGAAAAGTGAAAGAAAACTAGTCGTGTTAAGAGCTTATGCTTTAACCACACATTCCTCTATTTGATTGCATGAATATGTGATACTGAACCCTAAACTCTAAGCAGGCTGATAACTGGCACTTGATATGCTAGACCACAAGATTTTTAGATAGTGTCGACTTTCAGCTATGAGCAGAAAGTCAAAAAAAGAATGATTTACGTCTCCATTAATATATGAAGTATAATCCTTCTGATATGTACAATGATTAAATGTATTTTAAACGTCTCCCTGCTTGTAGAGCGTAATACTGAGCTGAATTCACTACAACACAATGAGGGCAAATTAAATATTAGCAGAGAGACAGATGGCAGGCTTTATCTGAGAACATACTGACAGCAAGAAAACGGCCTGACTCAACAGTGCCACGAGTCAAACCTCTGCGTGTGTGCGCACACACACACACACACACACACACGTTAATTATTAACAAGCAAAGATTCATTTCCCAATGAGATAGAGGTGGAAGTGGAACTTAAGGAGTCAACTGCGTTGCGTCATTATTAAAAGCACTGGTAAGGAAAGAGAAATTTTAGTGCTCAGACTCGACATGTAGGATGTTGTGTTTGGCAGAGTTGTTTTACCTGTGTGGCAAAAGAGTGTGTGACCTTTCACCCTCTTCATGCAGCATTTTCCACATTTTCTCACTGGTATTTTCAGGAAATCCCTGACTATCACATATCCTCCTAATTGGTGCTTTCACAGCAAGTACACTGATGGAAAAAATGCTGTGCTGAGAGGGTTATTTGTGCTTGTGGTACCACTGTAAAATTTATGGAAATTTTAGGGAAACCATCAGCCACTTTAGTGTAAGGTTAGTTTTTTCCTCCCAGGAAACAAATGTACAAGTACAAGATTTCGGAATTAACTTTGTTCTGAATGGTAAGACTGATCAGACTCATTATGTTGCCTCAGGAGGAGTTTAAATCACATGGAGCAGACAGCTTCAAGAGCATCTTTTAGTTAAGCTGTGACCAGTATGCTAAAAGATGCAGCATGTTAGCTGTTTTTATACCAAAACAATTAAATTAAATAAAGTAGTCGTCTAAAACAAAGGGCATTAACGTGCGTTTGGACAATAGATCCGAGTTACAGGGCATGAAGATCAGATTCCTCTCCAATGAACATTTGACTATATACCATTTGCAATTCAAATAGACACTCGTTCATTCAACTGCACTATTTAACGAACTGCTGCAGCTCTAAAGACACTGAAAATCAATTATTCATGCCTGGAGGTAAGCTGGGAAGATGTCTAATGGTTTTCTAAGCAAGAGGGGATAAAGCCTTGATTGTTTTTTAAAAGATGTCAGTCATACATTTATATCTAGATTGATGTTGTTTACGGAAGCTTCTACACGTTTGTATTCAAATAAATGATCCTGTAGCTTCTGTATGCATATTTTGTGCAAACAGTGGACAAAAACTTAAACAAAGTCAGTATAGACAAATCTGTCAAACAATGAACTATACTAATGGATTAAAACCTCTAACTTTTCTGATCATTTTGTCTGTGGATTGATGGATTAAGTTTCTGAGTCTTGCATCTATCGTGCATCTGAAAGTCTTGCAAAGGTCATAAGTAATGTGATAGCAAACTGACACAATGGTCATTAAACAAGAGAGTTTGTGTAACATATGATTATAGTACTAACTGCATTTTCCTCATTTCGACATGAAAATTAATATTACACTCAGTTATGGAAAGCAGTGCAGCTCTGGAGTTGTTATTTTTTCCCTTTTAAATTAATATTACTATTATTATTATTATTCCAGAGGGTTAAACCAAGCAGGTCTGTTTTCTTATCACAAAAAATGAATAAATAAAAATCACGGCTTCTGTATTTTAGTCAATCGTGCATTTATATCAGTTTTATAGCTCAAGGTGACTCCTTGAGAAAGAAGAATTTTAACACTTTTGGAGTTTTGCCATTTCCGTTACCGTGCCTGGAGTGATTGGTTAACTACCATTTAAAAAAAAAACATAAAAATGTTTAAAAATATCTAAATATAGACAGATATATGCATTTCTTTTCCACTCAAATCAAACATCTCATCTCTTCAGAATAAACAACACTAGAAGTGAATGTGAAGCAGAAGAGTGGAATAAAACAAAACATTAGATTGTTGTGTCTAGCAGATTTCAGCAGCTGCACCTTAAAAAAACATTTTGCTGTGTCTCCATATCTAAACTATCACGCTGATTAACGTCAGGGGGCTTAGTACATTCGCCTCACACCTCCAGGGTTGGGGGTTCGATTCCCGCCTCCGCCTTGTGTGTGTGCCTCGGGGGTTTCCTCCGGGTACTCCGGTTTCCTCCCCCGGTCCAAAGACATGCATGGTAGGTTGATTGGCATCTCTGGAAAATTGTCCGTAGTGTGTGATTGCGTGAGTGAATGAGTGCGTGTGTGTGTGTGTGCGCCCTGCGATGGGTTGGCACTCCGTCCAGTGTGTATCCTGCCTTGATGCCCGATGGCGCCTGGAATAGGCACAGGCTCCCCGTGACCCGAGAATTGTTCAGATAAGCGTTAGAAAATGAGTGAGTTCGTGAGAGTGAGTGATTAATGGCAATTTAATAGCCTGTATGTTAAAGTTTATCACCTCACCTTCTGAAACTGAGGAAATATAAAAATTCATCAGTCCAGTAAGAAAGGAAATGAAATGCAATATTCAAATTTTTCTTTTATTGCTTGAACTTTACAGACACGATTAAAAAAAATAAAGCTACATCTTTGAATCTTCTGGGAAACATTGCTGGAAAATGTTCTAAGCATTCAGTGTCTAGCATCTAATGACCCGTGTCAGGCCCTCACGTCTGTCCTCCAATGTAAATAATGGCGTCTTCAACCAGGCAACTCGTTTCATCTCAGTTATACAAAATAATTGTTACTATGCTAAATAGTGAAGTAAGCCAAACCGTGTTGTAGCTCATCAGTGCACCCTGACACCAACGAAAGAACAGTATGAGACACTATACAGGATATCACACACACAGGTCCATACAAACATGAAAACACTGATGCAATCCTTGTATTGGTCCTTCAAGGACAACCGTGCCAAAAAAAAAAAAAAAATTATAAAATACTGGTTTTAAAGAGTCTCACACACTGCTCATAATGTGTAAAGCAAAATAATGTGCCCCATGCAAACATCCAAGAAAGTCCTCAAAGGGCTTAGTTCTTTGTTCAAAGTTCCAACTTTGGTACACCATGTCTTCATCGAGCTCACTGCATGGTGTATTGCTGGAACAGGTTTGGGCTCCTTAATTGCCGTGAAGGTAAACTATAATGCTACGTCAAACAATGACAATGATAAATGTTGGCACAAAATTATATAGAATGTGTCAGTCTCATTTTGTGGCAACATTTTAGGGAAGACCCACATGTGGTCCATAAACTTTTGCCCATATAGTGTGTGTATAATTAAGGGGCAGCTGTAAAAACAGAGTTAAGACATCTGTCTAGCTCTGATGGCATTAACCATTCACACAGCACTCAGAAGGCAGCACATATCAACTGATATTTGTGGTATATACTGTGGTATATACACGGTATATACTGATTCAGAGTATATCTTTTTAATCATCTGCATATCTTCGTGCTTTGAAGGGTACTGGCTCACATTGCATAGTAAATGTTGGCTAAATACCTGTTGCCATTGTGCTCATGTGCCATCCGACACTGCCATATGTGGAATTTTAAATTCGAACCCCATTAAACCAATGGCTTATTACATGGAGTTTTATTTAGCCACTTCAAGGCCACATATGGAAAGAACAAAGAAGTTAAGGCTTGTAAAAAGGTGTAAAGTGAAAGCAAATGTCCTTACAAAAAGGTGGTCACTGGAGCACAGTCTAATTAGGTCTTTCATGCCACTGTGATTCACATCACAGCAGAGCCTAAGGCTGTTTCACTGGCTATTGAAACATTCAAGTCCAATCAATATTCACACCACCAGGCTCACGCTACAAGGTCGGTTGTGTAGACTGATGAAATACTGTCTGTGTATGTGAGCATCGGTTTCAGTAATAATTGTGGCCTCGTTCTCTCACAGACACTGTTCTATATTTCTATCAACTTGCTGAGGTGGCAGCATGCAGGTCATTACAGCTCATTAGTGTAACGATTCTTTACACACAGACACCAGACTGCTCATTATCCTGTGGTCAATACCAGCACCGCTAGACACCAAAGTGGAAAGTTTTCAGCTACTGGAAAGTTACAAAATATTCTGAGAGAATAGAAAAAGACAATTCAAAAGAAAACAAATGCAGCTTGGGGTCTGTTCTTAACATCATTTGAAGTAGTTGACACTACAATTTTAGTCCAGGTAACTCAATGTCTTAAAAATTGCGACACAAGAGCCATGGAGCTAATTCAAAGTAAAGCAACATAAAGATCATAAATGTCATGTTCAAGTAAAGCAAACAAACAAGAACACAAAGAGGCCAGGTGACACTGAACATGGAGCAGGCCACCACTTCCTGTCATGTGGGCTCTTTTGGAGACAATACTGCCTTTCGGCACTCCTTTCTTAAAGTGCCATAAAGTGAAAAGGCAATAAACCAAGTTGAATTGTTAAGGTTGTGCTGAGGTTCTTATCATTTTCATATGGGAAGAATTACTGTGGGCCTCTTACTGCACAAATGGACAGGAATTACAAGTTTTTAAGCCATGAACAATTTCCACAAAAGACAAAAAAAAAAAAAATATATTTAAAAAATAAATAAATAAATAAATAAATAAATAAATTTAAAAAAAAAAAAACCACACACACACACACACACACACACACACACAAGAAGTAGGAGTTATCTGGCACCATTTGGATGTGGGCCAGTGCAGTTTTGTGGCTACTATAGTAGCATGAAGTAAACACACAGGGCGTAGACCTTAAGAACAGGCTGACCAAACAAATCCTACATACCCTAAATTTTGTGAGTGTTTTGTGGGTGGAGCCACACTAACATTTGCTGCCCAGAGAAGAGGAGAAAAAGGAAGTAAAATGGGGGAGAGAAAGAGAGAGACATTCCAGAGTCCATGGCAACCCTCATGCCCAAAGAGCTGAAACATTCGCTCTTCCCTCTCTTCCCTCTATTAAGCAAACGTAGTCCATTATAGTCCACCTCCATAATAGAGGCTCGGAGACAAGCTAAAACGTTTCAGTGGCGTACTAACACTATGTGCACGCCCACATCGATGTATCTGAGGTTTACTATATCAGCATACAATACAACAGAGAGAGGTGCTGAGTCACCTGGGCTCTTTGGAGCCACTCTAAGCTTTAGGGTTTGACGTGCTGCTTTAATCATTTACTTTTAAAAGAACGATTGATCTTTAGCCAAGGCTATACATGATGGATTTGCTGTACATGTCCTGCTAACGTCCATAAAACCACACAAAAGCCTACAAATGCTCTGTTCTCGTTATAAAACAACAAGTGCTGACCTATGCACTAAAAGAAAAGTTGATCAAAGACCAGTTTGGTCCTGTCTTGTACACTTGATTGTGTGATATCAATTTTCCCTGTTCAGAAAATTGTTTTATACTCTATAACAATTCAGAAAAAAGTACCAGGACATATTATTATCTTATTATTAATATGAATATACCAATATATTAGTCCAAAGTCAACTGTAAGATTAAAAGTAAAATAATCAATCATTGATAACCAGACAATGAATATACCAATATATTAGTCCAAAATCAACTGTAAGATTAAAAGTAAAATAATCAATCACTGATAACCAGAAAAAATTAAGATCAATGAGAGTGATAGAATATTGTTTCATTATGAAGCCTGGTTTGAGTAAATCAATGTCCAAGCTAACACCGACACACTTCCAGAAAGTTTGAGTGCTGGTTCGGCGCCAGAGCCTAATTTAAAATCAGTTCTTTCTTTTTCAACACCCAAAGCACCGGCTCAGAACCAAGAAAAGTGGTTCTTCGGTAGCACCAAAATGTTGCCGGTCCAGACCTAAGAACCGCTTACGTCAGGGCTGGGGGCAGGGCTGGGTTACTGTTAGCGTCTGTGATAATGTATCTTAAGTATACTAATGTTTAATACATTTTTACTTTACCGTGATATGATACATTATCAGCACACATGATAGTAGGTAGCTACATGCTAAGGATAACTTTTTTCTATGTTAACGATAAAGTAGCGTTATGTACTTTCTTGATTACAACCTCCGTTTATACAAATTACATGGAGCTGCACATACACTTGGATTCGCTGCTTTGGATGCCAATGTAGGTTCACAAGGCCATGAACATAAACAGTAAAGCAACATCCGCCATTGTTGAAGTGCTTGCTGCTGCTGCTATAACCTTGCTGGGACACCTGACACGTATACAGTGACGTCAGACTAGGCTCTGTGATGGCTCTCTAGCCCATGGAAAGGCAAACGGGTTCTTAAAAGGCTCACCAGTGGAACCAACTTTGAACCAACACCAGCACTAGCTCTGAACCAGCACTCGGTTCTTTCTGGTGGAAAAGGGGCATCATGAACAGCAGCTAATCATGCTGCATTTACAATAGCTGGTACACTGTTCAAACATTTGAGGAAAAGTCCAAAGATCTGTCTGCAGAACTGTTTTGAATCCAACTAGCTAAATACTTCATGCATTAAGCAAATGTGTAAAAAAACAAGTTATCATTTTATAATAACTGTTTATTTATATAATTATGATATAAATATTGTCACTCACTGTGTACTTTATTAGAAACACCTGTTCACCTGCAGTTATCTAATCTGCCAGTCATGCGGCAGTAGCACAATGCATTAAATCATGAAGAAGCAGGTCAAGTGCTCCAGGTTATGTTCACATCAACCATCGGAGTGGTGAAAATGTGTGATCTCAGTGAAATTGCCCATGGCTTGTTTGTTTTGTTGGTGCCAGACTGTCAGGTTTAAGTACTTCTTTAACTGTTGATCTAGGATTTTTACACAAAATAGTCGCTAGAGTTTACACAGAATAATGTAATAAAGAGAAGACCTCCAGTGAGCAGCAGCAGTTTTGCTGATGGAAACTCTTTGTTGATGAGATAGCTTAATGGAGAATGTCCAGACTGGTTGGTGCTACAGAAAGTCTACAGTAACTCTGAATCACATTGTACCAATGTGGTGAGCAGAAAAACTGTGGTGAGCAGAACATCCTAAACCATGAGGCGGCTACAACAGCAGAAGACCTCATAAGCTTCCACTTCTGTCAGCCAAGAACAGAATGCTGAGGCTGCAGTGGACAAAGACTGACCATAACTGGGTAGCTGAAGACTAGAACAATGTAGCCTGGTCTAATGAATCTGAATTTCTGTTGAGGTTTACAGATGATGGTGTCAGAATTTGGGAGCAACATCATGAATCCGTGGACCAAACCATTCATTTGAATGCTTGATACTTGAATATTGTTGCTGATCGTGTGCATCCATCCATGACCACAATTTAAACATCTTCTAATGGTTTTCCAAGTTACCAGATCTGAAACCAGTAAAAAACCTTTGGGATGTAGTAGAACGGGAGAGTCACAGCATGAAAGTGCAGCATAAAAATCTGCAGGAACGATGTAATGCAGTCATGCCAACAGGAACGCTGTTTTGAGTCGAAGCCCTACCTAATATTAGTAACGTTCCTTATAAAGTGTCCAGTGAGTATATGTGTCACTTTACAGTCACACAGTAAATAATTAGCAAAGCGCTAGTTCAGCTGTGGCCTGAATTCGTTCATTGCATTCAGACACTCAACATGGGCCCCTGGAAGGTCGCATGTCTCCTATAGCAGCACTGAGTGGAGTCGGTTTACAGTGCACACTCGCTCACACGCAGACTCTCTGTAGACAATAAGCAAGGAGGATCCATCTTGACACCCCACCCCCTCCGAGACTTATTGTCCTTACTGCCTGCAACTCCATCTCTCGGGGGAATGCTTTCTGCTGGTTGAGCAGGGGGTCATGAGGGAGCTAATCTAATTTTTGTGGGTGGAGAATTAAATGGCAGAAAGCAAATAAAATGATCACTGTGTACAGCTAAGTATGAAGTGGGAGTCCCACCTAGAGAACAGGGCTTAAAAAGATTCAATTCATTAAAGAAATGCTAAATATTTGATGAAAATATGTTGTTAGACAGACAGAGCCGCATATGAACAAAAATATTTGTTTAAAGAAATGTGAAATTCACGGTCACTACAAAAAGGCACTAGAAAGCGACTTGCAGAACTGTGCATGTGGGCTAAACCAGAAAACAATTCTCAAACTGCATTGAGAACATTAAATGTAAAGCTGTACGGATTAGAATAGTAAATGCATCCTAAACAGGGTGCAAACATTAGCTGTTTTGATCTTTAGAATAGAAGCCTTTATTTTGTCACATTTACATTACAGCACAGTGAAATTCTTTCTTTGTATATCCCAGCTTTGGAAGTTGGGGTTAGAGAGCAGAGTCAGCCATGATACAGCACCCATGGAGCAGTGAGGGTTAAGGGCCTCGCTTAAGGGTGGTAAACAGTGGTACTTTAACCTTTAAACAGTGGTAGCTTGGCAGTATTGGGGCTTGTACAACTGATTCACCGATCAACAAACCAGAGCCTTAACCATTCTGTCTGTTAGGAGGAGACCTGTGGAATCAGACTGTGAGGCTGACGATCAAAATCTCCTGAAGATGAAGACGATGATGCAGAATATGAAGATGATGATAATGATAACTAGCTTAAAGGCAGGTTATGAGGTAAAGTCTATTACAACAACAAAGTCAAACAGTAAACCTGAGGCCGAATCTCAGGCCATACTTCTTTCATATATGCACGTTTGAAATTTCACACCGTTTCAGACCTGACTGTGCTGACTGAATTACTAAGACAGGGTTCCCAGGATGAGTCACCTAGATGTAATGCTTTTTGTTTTCAAAGCACTGGAGATTTAATTGAAGGTGAAACCTTGCCATTCCAATTTTCCTGCTAACCTTGTGAGAAATTTCGAGTTGAGCATTTTTCTTGTCACTAAACTTGGGCAAGAACCTTCACAAAAACATTTATTTCCGAGAAATGGTTTGTTTGATATTACAAAGCACCAACGTTTACTTGTCACAAACTATTTAAAAAAAAAAAAAAAAAAAAAAAAAAAAAAAAACTTGTATAACTTATTTCTATCCAAAAATGCTACACTAACAGAGAACGCAAATCTTTGTAGTTTTTACAGCCATATATTAAACATCTATATCCATATCTTGCATCTAGGTAAACCGGGGGGTGGTGGGTGTGGGTGTGAGGGGGGGGGTTGGTTAGTTAGTTTATTTAGTTCAGTGTTTATTTGATAGAACAGCTGAGAGGAAATAAGCTTGTATATCATTAGTTAGCAAACAGCCAGAGTGCAGAACGAACACTACTTTCTTAGACTTCTGGTCCATGCACACACACAAGTGCCGACATGAAATATATTTCCACAGATTGGCTGCCACTGCAACAGAACTCGTCTTTGCAGGAATTTATTAAGAGAAGACAACAGAAACAGCAGAACAAACTGAAGAACACTGTAGGGTGCTGGACGGATCCTAGGTTTTTGAGTGTAGTAGGTCTTCATTCAAAAAAGTACAGACAAAATGGTTGGGATGGGTTTTTTTTTTTTTACTTCTTCCGAAATGACAGTGAAATACAATTTACAATTTTCAGGAAAATTAGAAACCATTTTTACTAATGGCACATGTAAGGACGCATCCATATACTGATGCGTAACAATTTGACAGTCGCTTGCAGCTGGTGACAAATCTTGAGCAGAAGTCGCTCTTCATTAGACAAAGATGTATTCTACTTAATTGGATTAAGGATAAACCTCCGTCAACACGTATTGGTATAATTTTAAAAAGAATAAGTGCTGCGCTAAAAGGGAAAGTAGATCCTTTTTTAAAATGCATTTGGCCTTTATTTTATGTAGCCATATAAGATTCAACTAAAGAAATTTTTACAGCTTGATCAGACTGGTGTTATTTAGAAATTTGGTGCATTTACTGTTAGAAACCAAATCAACATTTAGTTTTTTTTAAAAGCAAAATAGAAAAAGAAATGCCACTCGAAGAATCCGTCTCAACACCATTTTCAAGTTAATACTTCACTAATCAGTTCACTTCCTGTGTGATACATCATTACCTCAATCTTAGTTTAAAAATTAGAATTTCCAACCCATTTCCACAAGGTTCTCCTCTAAGGCTTAGCGTTGCTATTATGATGACGAGTGCTTGTCTTAGTTCATGTAACCTCTTTTCTTGCATAATCCCTGAAAACATTGATGGATGTGAGCAGGTGGGAAGAAGAAGAATTTTCTTTAATCGCATAATATAATCTGACACGGAGAGCACATAATGCCACAGTGTGTTATACAAAGAATACGACAGACCTCTACAAAAAAAAAAAAAAAAAAAAAAAAAAAAGTCCCAGTTTATAGATTCCCAAATAAAATACTCCCAAGCACCAGGAATTTTTACCTTTAAACATTTAAATAAAGCTGGAACAGAATCTATCGTCTGTAAGTGGAACAATAAAACAGGATCAGAGTGAGCGGCAAAGGGAAACTGACTAATCTGAAATGAGAGCTAATAGATTTTTGGAGTTAAGCATTTCCTTTGACAACTTTCTGGATTTCCTTAAAACAACAAAGGGGACCTAGGAGCAATTTCTCAAAATGCACCAACTATTCCCTGTCCACAGATGAGCGCTTAACATGAGCTAAAACAACACATCTGTTCCTGATCAGGAGAGCGCTGACCCAGAGATATTGCTGCTTTGAAGCTGCTCCTCACCCACATTTCAAGAACCACTCTGGCCATGTTTCATGCTCTGTAGGCCGCTGTTTAGACTGCCGTCATGACACTGGGGTCTGATGAAGGTTTTTTTTTTACAAATAATGATGTCGATCTACTTCATTTTCAGTGAAATAGTTATGGGGGTTATTTTTACTCAGTCACACCGATTACCTTAGGCATACCGGCTATATGGAGAAGTGTTGTGTTAGGACAGGTTTAAGTGCTTGCTGGAGGGTGTATTTACCACCAGTTAAGCATGCCTCCAAAATACTACACACACACAGCTCTTATTATGAATGTAAGACAGAATAGCAGCCTGCATTTCTTTTCTACTTTAGTTTTTCTCCTTATGCTCCGTTCACGCACAACTACAAAGCAACCAGAGCTCATTTATTTTCAACGAGAGCTGCCGACTTCAATGACGCGACGTGACAACATTAGGAACGTTGAACTTTATACAAATACAAGGCGACTTGGTGCAGCGACTACCAAAGGTAGTGAGCAAGTAGAGCACCTATGATAAGTGGCAAAGAGCACACACTGCCTCTCCTTCATCATGCATTATATTATACAGATAAAAACTGATGAATTTTACACACAAACGCCAAACCTCAATCCAAAGCGGCTCATGTTAGCAGCAAGGAAACCGATTTGAAATGCTAGTTGCGCCCAATGATAACGTCATCACTTTGGCAACCAGTACTAATGCCTTCCCTGTACTAATCCCTGTATGTGTGAATGCAACATCCCTTTACCTGTGAGCAATCACCTAGACAATGTCTCGTATTAGAACATGTTTAATGAGGTAAAGGAAAAGCTTGATTGAACATTTGCTAGACCTCTGAAGACCTTGTACAGTGATTAGCAATATCAGGTGTTATTTTGTTTCTGATTGGTGGTGTTGATCTGCTTTTCACTTTTTCCACTACAGCTTTTTTGCAGATATGTTCATTCACTGCTCTGCTTTTTCAATTAGAATATATCCTCATTGCTACTGGAAACAGGTCAGGACTTATCAAGCTAAAACCCTGGCAGAGAGGAGGATTTGTTTTTTCTTGCGTGTGTCACAGGCTATAGTTGGGTTTAAAAACTTTTGCTCTGACCGAGGTTAGGATGGGCTTCTAAAACCTTGATTAGAGGACTAGAAAACATTTATATATGCTTCGGGGAGGTCTGGTTTAGAAGGAGAGAACTGTGTGTGTTACTGGTTCTCTTTAACAATACAATCCTATATGTGAGATAGGATTGAAATCCAAGACAGTGGGAAGGCTGAGAGTCGTAACGAGTACCTTTATTAAACTACATTCATGACGTTCAATACCAGTAGAGCTGAAACAAGGATGAGGTTTTCTATTCGATATCAGAACCTCTATCAGCAGGTGTGTGGGTAACTGTAGAGAATATATAGCTGTAAGTTACGAGGCAGTCTGAATATAATGCTTCAGATTTAGGAAACACCCATTTTCAAGCACTCTCTAGAATCAAGTGAAACACTGCAAGATCACCAAATCCACCCATATAACCACAAAATTATAGACGTCCTGCAAAAGTGTTGCATAAAGCCACACATCAGGATGCAGGATAAAACTGGAGGATTTGTGCTAAAGATAGTCTTTCTTCTGAACCTCCTCTCGTTCCCCTTACTCTAATTCCTATCATTAAAGATCTTTAGAGGCCTAGTGAAACTTGCAGAGACCACCCTAAGTGCCCTCTACCTTCCAGTCTTTGCAAATAATTCACTTCAACTTTAAATAGATCAGCCAGTAAACAAGTCTGACAGCTGAAGTAATGCTGTTCTTGCACTCACGTACAGCTTAAGAACAATTTTAATACAACGTGATATCACTGAAGGTGAAAACTGCAACACTATTTCTGCACACCAGCTGCCAACTGACAATCTCGAACCAAGAAGTAGTTTGAAAATCCAAGGTACACGTTAAACAAGGCGCTATACATAGTAAGCAGGAAGTCGTCTGCTGCTGCACATGAAACTTGCACCACTGCTCTCTCACCTGATAGTAGCTTCTAATGTGTCTGATCACAGTGCTGAGGTTCTGGATTCTGAGGTTGACGTCACTGTTCACTTGTTTGTTCACCCGGTGGTTTGTAGGATTGGGGTCTCTGTCGGAAAACCAAACAAAATCTTAAAAACAATTCACAAAAAAACAAGTGTGAAACTAAAACATGCTTAAGAACATTCAGTTGAGTAAATATGCAAAATACTGTAACAGGCAACTTCACCATCCCCCTCAAAACACACACACGCACACAGCTTCAAAGTTTCATTTAACCTCAATCATTGGATTTGGAAGTAATACAATCATTAAAACAGAGACAAAAACAAATAAAACAGAGATTCTGCATGACTTTCACAGCATAACATGACTCATTAACAGAAAAACGTGAAACAAAGCTCTGCATGCTTCCGGCATGACTCTCGCATTGAGCGTAAAGGGTTGTGAAGGGTTGTGTGTAGCCAAACTAGCCAAATTAGTTCAGAAGAAATTAATAAATAAATACATACATACATACATACATACATACATACATACATACATAAATAACCCTCACTTTCCCGATTCTTAAATTTTAGGGCTAGGTTTAGGTATACACTCACTGGACACTTCATTAGGAACACTATACTAGTACTGAGTATTAATCTAAGAAAAAAAAAGTTTCCACAAGATGTTAGAAATGTTCCTTTGAGATTCGGGCCCATGTAGACATGACTGGATCACACAATTCCTGCAGATTTTTCAGGTACACCTGCATGTTGTGAGTCTGCCATTCTACCACAACTATTCATTTCTTCAGGTATCTCATTAGTCATGTGGCAGCAGCAGTGCATAAAATCAGACTTGCTCATTGGGAATAAATACAAACATTTAAATATAATTAATCTTGAATTTTTGTATTATATTAATTTTTATATTATACAAAAATTCAAGATTAAATATATTTAAATGTGTTTGTATTTATTCCCAATGAGCAAGTCTGATTTTATGCACTGCTGCTGCCACATGACTGGCTGATGAGATACCTGAAGAAATGAATAGTTGTACTGGAGTTTCTAATAAAGTGCTCAGTGAGTGCATCTGTGTAGTTTTGGAGTTGTGGGTGAAAACTGTAAGAGACCTGGCAACCCAGCAGACTAGCAACTAACCAAACTCTTGTCCTAAAGAGCTAATTAACTAGTTCAATTCTGTTACTAATGAACAGCTTTTGTTTCATTAGAGATGCTGCTCGGACTCTGAATATATCAAACACTGTCAATTTTGAAATTAAGGCCCTTAACCCTCCCTGCTCCAGAGGCACTGTATCATAGCTGCCCCTTCGCTCCGACCCCAACCTTCTCAGTTGGGGTCGGAGCGTAGGGGCAGCCATGATACAGTGCCCCTGGAGCAAGGAGGGTTAAGGGCCTTGATCGATTGCTCACCATTGGTAGCTTGGCAGTACAGGGGTTTGAACTTCCGATCAACAACCCAGAGCCTTAACTGCTTAAGCCACCACTGCCAAACTGCCCCCTATTATTACGTTACAGTTGTTTTACTTTTTGTGATGTTGAATGTTTGACCTATCTGAAAATGGAAGCCTAATGCACATATTTGAAAAGTTTGAAACATACGATCTCAAGAGGTTACCATATAATTCTGTGCATTATCACACCCCTTTAAACCCTGTCTGCATGTGTGTGTGACAGTGAACAGATTTGGAGCTAACTGACCAGCAGACTGGCTCTGGCACACACAAGTGAAGTGGAGCTCACATACAAGCCTTATTTGTCCCAGCCTCATTTACATTGGCTTTGTGAGAAGGGCACGCAAATTCTGCCAGTCTGGCTCACTAGTACTACTTGTTTGTTTGGGGGGGAAAAAATGTTTAGAGCAATGACCGTTTTTCAACCTTGCTCTCCCCTTAAAAGTTTTCATAGTGTTTAGGTCAGGACAACTGTGGAGAGGCAGAGCTTAAGAGACAGTTAAAGAAAATAACAGAATAATAATAAAAGCTTGTATGGTGAAAAATCAGGGTAGAGAGATAGAGATAAGAGGAGAGAGAGAGAGATTGCACAGAGAGCAGACCTTAAGGAACATGTCAATGTTCAAGACAATGTTAAACAAAGTTTATAAAAGAGAGAGAGCGCACAACCCAGAGAGAGAGAGAGCAGGAGAGAGAGAGAGAGCACAACAGAGAGAAATACAAGCTTATAAGCATGTTTTAACAAATACTATGAGATCAAGAAGAAGAAGAAGGGCCTTTTGGCAAAGAATGATGCAGAGAGAAACACTAACGTAACGCTAGACTGTCAATCTGTTCACATTTCACTGAAAATGACTAAACTTGGAATGAAAACATTACAATGAAACAGAAATAAGCATCAACACTAAATCTGCAGTCAATTAGAAGCCACAGCCTGGTAACCAACCAGAAAAGCTGGATGAGAAAATAAATCTTTCATTATTTGAACCTTTTTTCCAACAAAACAAAATTCATTCATTGACAATTTTCTCAACAGGGTTGATTTCCGGACACACAAAGCTTCAACTGGACTGTCTAGTGAATCTCCTAATAATACAGCAAGAAGTAAGACTGGCGTATGATTTATACAACACATGGCATGATATCCTGAACGGGACAGTCAGAGTGGAGACACAAGCACACGTCATGCCCTGATCTGAACTGCCCCAGTGACAACAAACCCCTATTATGTGCAAAATATTTTCTTTGTCCGAGGAGCAGTGGTCGTATTCATTAATAACAGAAAGGACTGGGCAGCTTAATGGACTGAGTGTAAAAAGACATAGGGAGGGAGGGGGCAGGGTCATGCAGGGACGCTTCGGTTAGCACAGCTGGGAAAAGCACAAAGACACAAACACTGAGTGAGGAGAGCAGCTAAGTCACAACTAGCAGAAGGAATAACAGCTACATGACCAAAGCCACATTCACACACAACCCATTTATTAACATAGATTTGGGACATTAATAAAGTCTGTGTTTGATGTGAAAATCTTTGAACAATTGTGTACTTTGAACTGTATTCAGTTTACAATGTCAGAACGTTTCAATTTACTGAAATTCTCCTTAACTTGGTACAGAATTGCACCGCATTGTTCTCATGCCAAAAACTCACTTTCTGGAATACCAGACATTCAAGAGACATGAGTGTGAAGTGTGGTTTTATATTTCAACACCACTGCAGTATAGTAAAGTACAGGACGCTTCACTGCTTCGCAAAGCCTCACTTCTGAAGCAGGAATTTATCATCACACATATACTGCTATCTGAAAAGGAAATCCCCAGCAATCCTCCAAGGTTCCAGCAAAGCAGACTGAAACTACTAACAAGTCATTTTCAGTTAGTAAAAAAGGCAGCAAATGAAAGCGCAATACATTATCGATGATCCAACATGTCCTTTAGCATCTTTCCTTAAACCGATTTTATTAGAAGCATCTCTTGGTCACAAAACACTGTAGTACTTATACACTAATTAAGAGTGATGAAGCATGAAGACAAATGGTGTAGATACCCAGTCTGATATGAGGCAGGAAGAGATAGGATGTGGTTTCTGAAATGCAAGCCACATGACAGCTGCAAGATTCAACTACATGAAAACGAACACATTTGTATGTGCTGCTGTTGGGGCTTACTCACATGATGGTCATGATCTTATGAAGGAAGACACCGTCCACTAACTCCATGAACATGGAGAGCTTGTCTTCGGGGTTGGAAGTCAGCGGCCCAAATGTCTTCACCTGTAGAAAGAGCAGAACTTAACCACGGCTGCACCAAAAGCATGACCATCTAAAAGCATGCATGATATGCTCTATTGCTGTCAATCAACTCTGCCAATGAGAGCAGCACTTTTGTTTCTTTCCCCCCTACTGAGGCCTTGTGTAAAGACGTTTGCTGCTGTGTGAGATGGTAAAATATAACACAAAAAATGGCTAAAGACTGAGGGGAAGAGCAGTAGGAGAGACAGCCAAACAGGATGCAGTGCCAAGGCGAAAGGGTCTTGGGAAGTTCAGCAGGTTCTAGTTTTGCTCTAGATGCTACGGCTCAGCTTTGTAATATAAAGGCTGGATGGTTTAAGGGGGTTTCTTCAGGGTAGTAAAGACTTTCCCTTTAGTACTAAAAGTACCTTTTCTTGTCACTGGGGTGGTACACTTTACATTTTCTACATAAAATATGCACATTTCACTGTGATATTTGGATATAATCAAGTAGCTTTACTTTAACGAGCATAAAGAGACCATAATTTTCGTTTTAGTGTAAAAAACATTACTTGCACCTAAAAGAAATACTAAACAAATACACTATATATAATACGTGCACCTTTCTAGCTAAAATATACATATTAAATGTATAATGATGAAGTCTATGTCTTAGATGAAGTCTATGTCTTAGGCTTTTTTATGTCTTACAAAAATGCTGTAGGATTCAAAATAGAAGCTTTAAGGTTCCCTCCATAGAAACAAATGTCCAGGACTGTTATTAAAAAGGTTTCCAAATAAAAAAACTGTCCTTTTCTTGTTTCTTTTATTTAGGTGTGATTTTTTTTCACATTAAAGATTCCAAAGCTGTGTACATGGGTAATCATTAGTAACGAATAAAAAAAAAAAAAAGAAAAACTCACGTGTTCATTTCACGTGTGATATTTCAGTAAAACTGCATTTCACTGTCTTTAGATCGTGCATATAAATACTAATAAAGTGTGATCAATTGTGCAAATGCAACAGCCCTGTGTGAAAATGATTCTCCTGTTACAAATAACTTAATCGTGAAACTCACGTGAAGAAAAAATAAAACACGCTTAAAATCACACGTGGGGGAAATAAACTACACAGGAGCTGCGCGTGCACATTTTAGTGACTTTTCTATAAGGGAAAGATTAGAAATTGCAGAAATAAGAAATCAGAAAGAGTTTGAAAAGTATGAAAATGCAAGCACTGAAATGAGTCGTTTAGTCTATCAAACAGAGAGGTCTTGGTGTTTGTTCTTGCATTACCTACCTGCAGTAACACAACAGACCAATGCAATACAAAAGGTCTATATTTATGACAACACACCCAGCAGCAGGTGCCGTGTCTTCTTTCATAATCCACCCTCTTTATTTGCACTGACTTACCCAAATCACCAGCGGGGACTCCATGAAGTTCGCCATCAGCTCAGACACAGTTACATCCATTGTGAAAAAAAGATTTAAGAAAAAAAAGAATAAAAATTCCAAAAAAGCGTCTGTACACAAATTCAGTTCACTGTAACATTTCCTAAACTCCACACAGCTGCCCAGTGCAGGACAAAACCATGATGCGCAAAATGAAACCAAACTTTAAAGTGAGAAACATGTTTATCCTTCACGCGCCACAACGATGCTGCTTCCTCTCCCTGAAAAAATACAATCTTGAAGCTCAGAAATCAAACACTAAGGTACTTTCCAGGGACTGTTAGATGCTGCTTGATAAACATTCACGGCACCATTTCCTCCTGAGACATGATCAATGATCGAGGGTCCTGAACAAAGCCGAGAAGATCATAAAACACCAATGTATTTAGTTTTAAAAAGCAATAAACAGGGGAAAATCTTATGCCCATTCGTCCTGATCCACGATCCAAGCGCAGAAACAAGCATTAAAATGAAAAAAGAAAAGAAAAAACAAAAAGGTTATGGCCTGCAATGCTGTGAACGAATAAAGTTCACCTCCTGCCCACACGCTTCACTTGCGTTACTTTGTTGCCCAGCATTCAACCTGTGCTAAGCATGAATAGTGAGGCACAATGACACCCTGAAGAACCAATCAGAAATAAGTCACCGCCTCCGGATTGAGGGAAATAACCAATGAGTGACAGCGAGGAGGCGGGGTTTATTTTAAAATGACGTAACTATGGCAGGTTACCCAAGTGCCCTTAGCTCAATAGCACCCTCTGTTAGCCTCTGCTATGTCTCACAGCTGAGTAAAATGAAGCACACCATGAAAAACTTTACCTCAGGTGTGCTAGGTCAGAGTTGTCCATACACCTTGTAAAATAAATAATTCAAACCTACACCCTCAGAAAAAAAAAGAGTAGTAAATTGTGACATGGGTTCAGTTGATTGGGGTGAAACATTAGCATCAGGTAATGTTAAAAAAAACAAACATTACCTTTATACCTGGTGGTACTTGTATACCTTTAGATTTACGTCAAATCTTTTTTTAAGGTACACAATGTCCACGTTTCCTCGCAAAGGATAAATATTAAAGTTATGCAAGATAAAAGAGCAACAATAAAATTATAATTTTAGTACTTTTTTCTGAAAGCAATTCAAAAGCAAAAAGTATCAGTGAATTAAACCATTAAGATTCTGTACTGCATTATTACATTAACTGTGTCTGAGTCTACTAATTACATAGCTTATGTTAATTTTGCAAGTTTTCGTAGCTTTTAATAACTAGCCTTCTATTTATTTTAAATGAATTCTGCAGTTACCATATAACAGGAAAGAAGTAAAAGTAGAAAAGGTATATCACTGAATGATATAGATATGATTTAAACAATATATCTTATAGTGCTCTAATGTCTGAAGGGTATATTTTGAACGACAGGCTTTGCCGTGCTTTTTCCCAAGAATTAAAAACAAAGATCCAGACTGTGTGTAGACTAAACTAGCCAGATGATATATGGGAGATACTTTGCTGAAGGTTTAGATTACACTAAGGTATTAGTTACTACCACTGTGAATCTTCTGCTCTTACACACCCTCATCAACTCAGAAAAGATCTCTTAATTTAGCGGATTAGTTGGATCCAGTGTATTAGGGCAAGAAAAACAACAAAATACTACTACATTAAGAGCTACTGCTGGAAATACACATGTAAAAACAGACATTTAACAAACAATTCAGATTTGATTATGTATTATTTATGCATAAACATATAACTTTATCCTTTTCCCCAACAAATTACTAAACACCAGTCTTTACTGTCTTCTTGTACATGGCTTCAGCTTCATGTCCTTCTATTGTATGTTACATTCAAATTGGTGTTGCACATTCTTTCCATATACATTCTGAAATTGAATGATTGCTTTGAATATCACTGGCCCAACATCATATTCTCATGTCTTTACAAAACATGGTATTAATGTGATAATTATTAAAACAAGAGACACAAGGCATGCTTTTTATAGCCACTATAAATTTTGATAAGTCAGTAAAGAGCCAGTGACCACTGTGAAATGTAATAACATAGCACCATATTAAAGAAACACAAACATTCATGCATTAGAAAAAATAACATTATGCATATTAGAAGTTTTGGACAATTCTTGGTACACTTGCCATCATGTATTGTTTAGCAAGGTACCATCTTAGAATATTGCAGAAAGTTAATCCTTATACCATGGGGGAATGAAACCTAAAGATGAACATTAAAAATGTTTGTTGACCACTGTGCTTCCTGCACTTGTATTAATTCTATACAGTAGTGTACAGTGTATAATCTAAAGCTCCTGAGTAAACCTCTGTATGGCTAATTGGCAATTACAACAAACTGTAACATCCAAATGTATATTGTAAATTGTACATTGTACAAGTTCCAACACAAATAGCACAGTATCACATTTTGCAACCATTTTGAGAAGTATGGCAAATCGAGAAAATGCTTTAATATGTGATTATAAATATACTATATAATATTAAGAAAGCATGCCCTAAAGAAGAACAGGTAATTAAAAAAGAAGCTTTGGTTGAGTGTGAAAACAGCATTCCTGTGCTTTTGTCTGAATGTGAATCCTGTAGGATTTAGGGGGGAAAGTAAAAGAACAAAGCAAACAAGTGGACAGTAGCAACAGTTCACTGGCATACATACAGGCACGAGTGTAATTTTTAATAATAAAATAATGAAAATTAACATAATGTAAAAAATAAAAGAAAACAAATATCCATATAGCATGTTAATATAAATCAGTTCATTTCTTCACAAACCCACTGTGTCCTCTTGCTTGCTTTCTCTGAGGTCCTGACATATAAGGGTCCCTCTCACTTCTTTCTGGTAAATAAAGGAAACCTCTTCTCCTTTTCTTTCTTGGCAGAGGGAACTTCTGAGGCAGCGGAGGATGAAGGAGGGGGAAAGGTCTGGGCTCGAGGCTCTGAAGGACCTGCTACTGACTCCTCTGTCTCATACTTTGCTGCCTTTTCAATGGCCTTAGTCCAGATCTTTAGTTCTTCCTGTGGAAGTAATGTCAACAAGAAAATTTGAAATATTTAGACATGAGCAACTTTTAAACTGAAAGCAGTATGCTTCCACCGAACACATGCCAAACACTTTTTTTGTCACATACATAAACACAATATATTGGATTTATTATAGAGTAAACATGCATTATTTAAACAATTCATAATCTGTGCCAAATTAAAGGAACATGAAAGCTACAGGGCCACAACAAGCCTACAAATCACATTCAATTTGCTTTGACACACAGTGTTCATGCTTCTAGTACTGAATATTCCCTCAGCTGATGCGTTGATTACGGTGGTGGTGATGGTGGTGGAGACAACATTCTCTTATGGTTATATGATATCAAGGAACATTTAGCAATGCTAATAATATAATACATAAGATTATTCTATATACCATTTGGACACTGTTTATTGTTACTTTTTCATTTTTTTTCCATTTTTATCAGTAAGAAAACAAAACAAATCAAATACCACATGAACCAAAAGTGTAAATTTACCTCTGATTCCAATGCAGCAAATGGTTTATTATCTTAAAGGTTGCCAGAATGTTTAGAGTATGTTATCTGTACCACCACAAGGTTTCTTTAATGTTATGTGGATATTAGGTAAACCCACGCAAGTATAAAATGAATAGCATTGATTTTAGTGTTAAATGTGCATTTTGGGAAAGTACTGACCTCATCTCTACACTGGAACAAGTATTCAGTTCCATCTCCAAGCCTAGAACATGCAGAAAACAATGGAGGACTGGTTCATATTTCATTCCAGATGGCTAAATAAAGAATCTGTTTGATTAGGTTTCAAAGAAGAAGTCCCAAGACACTGAAGTCATTTCAGCTATTGTAACTGATGCACAAAGCTAGAAACAACTGAGTTCAAAAGGTTAAATGTTTTTAAAAGGGAAAAAAGGCATTAAAATGTTAAGAAGAAAATTAGGAAAGTGTATCCTGAATCATAATAGTAATCTTAAACTCTTGACAAAAATGATAAACGACCTGCCATAAACATTTCAATCTCTTGGTATGTAGCCTTCAATGCATTGTGTGACTTATTTGGCATAAATGTAATAGATATATGAGAAAAAAATTGCAATCTGGAGTGAACAGAAATATGCAGATGGAGGGACCAAATGTTACAACTGATATGATTCAAAAGGTAATATAGATACAGTTAATACAGTTAAAAAGACAACGCATGACTATCACAGAAAGGAAATACTGACATTGGAACTAATAGCATGATGTTTCCTTTCAATATTTGTGACTAATCACTTTTTCCTCTTTGTTTGTATTTTAAAATTCTGCTTGGTCTTTCAAGTCTGACATCTATACCATGCCACAAAACACTCTAAAAGAGCTACTAAATATTCCTTTACTTGGGTTTGATAATGAACGATACATTTTGCTAAGCTTACCGCAGTTTAAACACATGCTTCTTCTTCTTGTAATTGGTCAGAATCTCACAAACAACATTGAGGAGTGACAGCGGTTCTTCTCCATGGTATGTAACACTATGACCAAAACTCTTTGCATCTTTGTAGGCTGAAAGCTGACCAGGTTTTAAAACAAAGTAGATGCTGTTCCATGACCTGAGACAAGAAAATAGAAATAAAAGGTATTTTATTTAGTAGGATTTTGACTTCTTTGTATAAGAGTAAAGTTTAAATCAAGACAAGATCAGCTGAGGACAGTATACTATAAGTATGTTACCTATTGGGTGCTTTTTTATTAGGTCCCTCCATCTCATGTTTACGTGTGAGTGTTCCCTGCAGCAGGACTGGCTGATGAATAGGCATGATGGGGAGAGTGGCAGCCTGCTCTGGCTCCTTGGTATCCTGGGTGGATGTAGAAGGCTCCAGTTCCATAGAGCCACTTTCCTGAATATCTGAAACGATGGGCACTGCTGAATCCCCTGCAGTACTATCTCCACGGCCTGAGCTGGGCTCGGCTGCTGCCATGCCAGACTAAACACAAACACAGATATATAAAAACAAATGTTTAATAAATAGCCATTAAAATATACAGAGGTCTAGAACAATAATGGAGATGGAGTAGCAAACTTTACTGACAAGAGACTGCTCTTCAATTGTGTCCAAATGCGAGGACTCTTCAGCAAAGCCTGTGTCGTCCCTCCTAAATGCCAAAGGTACAAAGTTAATGAAATTAATCACTGTTCACAAATGATGTGATCTGATGTGAACTCTTTATTACCTGCTATCCTTTTCTTCTTCCTGTCTGTACTGCTGCATTTCCTGCTGCTGCTTTCTGATTTCAAACAGTTCAAGCTAGAATTAAAAAAAAAGTTATTAAACGCAAACTTCCTCTTATACATACATACCCAAAGCTCTAATGTCCTTACTGTTGTAAGTCGCTCCAGTGCAGAAAATCGCTCCTCCCAAGTGGCCGTGGATTTCTCAAAGGCCTCATGCCTCTTTAGAAGTTTCTCTACATCATCCACAGATTGACCCAAGTCCTTACTGGCCACATACGGTTCCTGAGCTATTAACCAGGCTTCTGCTACAGATGCATCCCGGGCAAACTGGCAAACCTCTAACACTAGGGGGAGGCATTGACAATAGTTTACAGGCTTATATACAGTATACACAAAGGATAACTAGAGGAATGTGCATGGATTGTTAAAAGTAATTATTGAGGCATGCGTGAATAATTCAAGAGCACATACACAGTCTCAGCCAGTCCCATCTGTCATCCCATTTAAGCATCATCTGCTTCCTCTTCTCAATTAGCTGCATCAACTTCTCTTTGATCTACAGAAGAAAATAACACGTAGCATAACAAATCAATCCTCCGACAGACCCTAATATGATAGCTCAAATACTGTTGTATCTGATTACCTCATCTGAATCCCTGTGCTTCTGTTCTAGCAGAGCCTTCCCTAACTCCACACAGTCATTAAACTTTGGTCCACGAGTCTCAATCTCTGCACGGATCCCTTGGTGATACTTCATTAACAACTCCACTGATGACACATCTCTAGAGTTGTGCACAGGACACACACACATTTAGACACATTTTCACAATTCTTAAAATGACTTTAATTCTCTGTGGTGCAAATCTAAGCACACCTGGGTTTCTCCTGAGTTTCAATTTGCTGGATGATGCTTTCCATCCAGGCCATTAGGTCCCTAACCATGGTGAAGAAGCGGAACTTGCTTGCTGTCTCCTCCAGCTGTTTCCGCCTGCCTGCACATGCAGCCAGAAGACCCTTCCAGGCATCAACCACCTCTTTCTCTGTTGCTTTGATTGCATTTGCCTGAACTCCAGCATACTGGGCATGCAAACGTACTGCAGTGTCCTGAAACTGCTGTACCTATATATGTGAAGTAAGGTAAGATAAGGTACTGTATTGTCAATTTATACAATACAACAAAATATACATTTTGGCAAATCTCAGAGAGTATTAAGGGCATTTAAAACCTGAAACTTTGAAGGAAGTTAAAAAAATTAAGAATTAAGAATCAATATAAACGGAGCACACTGCAAAAAAAAGATCAGACATAGTAAAATGCTTTGATTGTTGGAATGTATACTGAGATGTATATATTGTACATATTTTTAAAGAGATATATTGCAACCTCTGCAAGCAAGAAGGCGGCACATGCAGAGGCAGCGTCTGGGTGCTCTAAAACAATTTATTTAACAAGTACATTTAATTAACATTTAATGATGCAAGTCTTATTTAACATCTGCATAGTGGTCTACCTGCTTTCCGAGGGAGCTGATATCTCTCTCAAATGCAGCATGCATGCGATGGAAAGACTCTGCCTTGCTGAAATCCTCTCCTAAATCTTCTGGAAGCTCATTCTGTTTTTCCTGGATCTGGACTACTAACTCCTTGCCATCATAAAAGTACCTGTGCAGAAGGAGAGATTATAAGATTTCGTTCTCTACCAGTTAGTAAATTGCATTTATATATATATA
The DNA here is from genome assembly GCF_030014155.1 of Tachysurus vachellii. Taxonomy (NCBI): domain Eukaryota; kingdom Metazoa; phylum Chordata; class Actinopteri; order Siluriformes; family Bagridae; genus Tachysurus; species Tachysurus vachellii. Next base: position 16,456,249 of record NC_083469.1, read on the forward strand.
AAGTTGCACAAGAAAAGATACTAATTGTTTGTTGAAGACTCATCATATGTAAAATATTACACATCAAACTGATTCTATATTCTCCACAACAACGTACTTAAACAGATCATAAGAAGAAGTCAGGAGCTGTGTGCGGGTGTCAATGAGCTCCAAAAGATCTGCCCAGCTCTCGTTAACGCTGTCCTTCCATTCGGCAAGTGTGGATGATTCACTATGACCGGCCTCGATCAGCTCATCAATGGTGTGATTCACAGTGTCCACCCGCTCCTGTCCTACAGTCCCCGTCTCCCTGGCAAACTCCCTGAACTTATCCCTCAGCATCTAAGTGTCATTTAAGCAGTCACATGGAATAATTATTAGAATAGAAAATGCAGCATTATACATTCATACCTTGTTAAATGGTGACTGTTTAGGTTGTGACATAAATACATCCATAAACCAGAATTCATTCCATATTCTACCATTAAGTGTCTTGAATTACTATATGTGTGAATCTGTGCATGTTCTGTGGTACCGTAATATGGTCCAGGTCCTGTCCCATCTCCTGTGACGAAGCCACTACATCACGCTCAGCAATCCACTGCTCCAGATCTTCCACCTCTCGGCTCAAGAGGAAGTGATGGTAAGTGTGATCAAGATTTCTCCTACGGTCCTCAGCCAGTTCCTTCAGCCCTGCATATTGTTTGTCCACCTGACCCTGCCTCCGGATGATGGCCTCCCTGCACAGGAAGATATGAATTTCTGTGACACTTCTCTTGTCAGAGATTGTTTAAAAACTGCACTGTAAACCCAGCATACCCTTCAGGATGGTCCTCAGCAAACATCTTTTGAGCGCGGTCAGCAAGCTTCTGGATAGAATCTGCATAGTCATCAACAACCTGCTTCAGAACCAAGTGCCGCTTTAGCAAAATCATACCACTCTGCTCATCCTGGAAAGAATAGAGATTAGAAGTTAAAAAAGAAGACAAAGCTGATGTTTCAAATAAATGTAACAACTCCAAAGTACTCCAAATTATTTGCCAATGCTTCCTGAACAGCTCTACCTTGGCTTTATCGTCAGCAATCATGTAAAGTTCCTGTTCACCAATCCATGCTTCTGCTTCATCTGCATCATTGTAGTACTGCTGGGCATCGTTAGAGGTATTGAGTCGAAGTCTGCGTTTTGCCATTTCATCCTGTAGCTGTGCCCACACTTCCTCCAACCTCTTCATTTCCTCAGACATATGCTCTGTCACTGGACTCTCTTCTGCAGCTGCCATCATTCGCCGACCCCGCTGTAACACCTCATCCACCCGTGGCTGGTGACCATCAATCTCCTTCTGGAGGGTCTGTGTTTGGATAAAATTTGATTCACACAAATAATGATGAGAAGTAAAGCAATTAAACAATTTTGACGTTGCCTCAGGTCAGAATAAAACGTGCACTGATTACCTGATTCTTTTTCAGGAGAAGCTGGACTGTCTGTAGATTGTTCCCATGATCCTGTGACATGGCCAATGGCAACCTCTCTTCAAGCCAGAGCTAAAATGTCAATGAAACAAAAGATTAACTGAATGTTACTTAGATCTCATGTGAAACATTCCTTGTGTAATTGAAACTCACTATCTCATCTGCCACATCTCTGTAGAATTGGTACACGGCTTTAGCTGCCTCAAGTTTTCCTTTGCGCTGAGCCAAAGGTGTAAGGAGTTGCTGAAAGTTCCTCTGGAGGGCCTGCAGCTCCACTTCCAGCTCAGGCTGCTCTTCAGTTAGTGTAGTATGCTGCTGCACAGCTTCCTGTAGCTCTTCCAACTCACGCGCTCGGCCTCGAACCTGATTCTCAGTCATCTGCAGAAGTACAGGTAAAACTGTTTATACAGCTTTCAAGCATTTGTCTAAGAAGTTAACCAGACCAATTCTTGTGTAAACAGAATCAACCTTTGAGCTCATTGTACAGAAATCGGTATGTTTCTGGGTTGATGCTGAGCTCAGGTTATTGTTTGTGTGATAAAGTTCTCCCTGTGTCTGCATGAGTTGCTCTTTTTTCTTTCTATGTCCCAAAAACACAGCAATGGATGGATTGGCTATGCTAAAATCGAGTGTGAATTTGTGCATGGTCACTGAGATGGACTACCCTCCCATTCAGTGTGTGATCTTTCACTGTAAACAGTGAACCAAGGATATGATCCGCCATGTCCTGAACAGGATAATAAGGTTACTAAAGTTGAATAACTAAATAAATAAATGAATAAACATAAATAGTTATTGGCTTTACTATATTAATAACATTTGTGAGATTTGTCACCTGGTTTCAAAAAAATCACTAACACAGATGCAAATTAAGCTTAAGCTGTCAACTGCATCGTGTTTTACAGCATTATTAAGCCGAGCATCTGGACAAATAATTTGTCATTAAAATCAATCTTTTATTAGCTACGCTATGAGATTGCCTTTTTTGCAAAGCACAACACTCACACACCCACATTCCAGGATGACAGCTGTTTGGTACAAATGCTGGGTCCACAGGGCCAAATCTGTGTGTGAGTTGCTCGACAAGCATAATGGAACACTCTAACACATTTAACACAGCCTGCAAAATCATCAGACTTTGATCCTATAGAAACCTTTGGAGATTTTTTTAGAACAGCAGGTGAAACACCAAAACAGGCACGTGTTATTTTTTTACTTGGTTACACACACTCTCTGGCCTTAACAGTGCAAATGCTGACAAGTAATAATGCCTGTCAGTGTTGCCCACTTTTCCACTCACTGCATATGCAATTCATCTATAGTGTTTTATATTTTGGTGTTTCAGCTGCTGTTCCATATAATGAAAAAGGATTTTTCAGTTTATTTTCATATTTAAAAGAGTAATCAAGTCTTTGGTTTTTATTTTCACAGATATTATATACAGTATTAAAAAATGCTCCATTCCTTTCTTACAGAATGTGCCATATGTGTGTTAAGCCCTTTTATAATTTTAATCACAAGCTATCATTTTCTAGCGTATTTATAATGAACCGGTGGCCCTACATGATGACAAGAAGTCATGATATAATATAAATATGAATTTCACATTACAATATTATTGTTTATGTCATTTTGTAATTCAGTGGAACCCACAACCTACATTTATCAATGATTTTCTTTTTTATGTCTTACTTTTATTTTAAAATACATTCACATTAATACATTTCAATTAATTATTTTTAATAAGTTATTTTAATAAGTTATTTTTAAAGCAGCTTTACAGCTATATAATCTATAAATTCAGAATATAAATAATAAAAACCAAGATAGCATAATTTCTGAATTCATTTTCTGTTGCAGTTGCCAAATGGTTTAAAGAGAAGTGTTTGATATTACATGAATATTTACCTGATGCTTCTTGAGAAGGATATTGGCACTAGTGAGATCATTCACCTCCTTATCAATATCACCCTGGAGCTGCTGCTGCTGCAGATTTCCCAACCAGTTGTTCAAATCAGTCAAGCTCTGCTCAAACAGTTCAGAGCGGTTTGCATCAAACAGAAGCCGGGCCTTTTCCTGTGTGGTGTTTTCCAACTTGTTCCACAGTTCATGAAGTTTAGCCAGACGTTCTGTCACAATAGGTTCAAACTCTGGTTTGGAAGCGATCAACTCGTTACCTTCCTGCAGAGGTGTAAAAAGGCAAGAAGTTACATTTAGAATTTTTGTTGAATAGATTTACAGGGATTTGCAGTGTGTTTGGTAGGTAAGTGAAACATATTTTATAGTGAGCAGACGCATTTACAAACCTTGTCAATTTTGGTGAGCCAATCTTTATTTGAATCCAGTTCTGCCATGAAGGCCTGGTGCTTCTGCCATTTGGTGTGAAGGTTGTGAGCCTCATCATATGATGTGTCCTGAGCAGTCAGCATTTTCTCATTTATCCAAAGAGTAAGCTGATGAATGAGGCGGAAATAGGAAAGAATGAGGACTAAAGTAAAGTGACTGAGAAATGATTGAATACTTTAAAAAGCTATCTAGATTCATTCAACTGGAATAAAAAAATGAATTACATCCTGAGTGTTCTGAAGAAAATGTTGCAGGGCTCTGTTGTCTCTGAGTATCTCAGACACCTCTTTGGCTTTTTCTTGGTTCTTTGCATATCTGCAGGAACGTACAAACACACATTAGGTGCACAGTGCATATTAACACTCAACTCACTGTGAGAAAGTCTCTCTATCTCCAGAACAAAGCTCTGCTCTTACAGATGAGCACTTTTACTATGAGATCAATACCCATCAGGACAGGCGCCCAGCTTTCACTACAACAGACGACCTCCACTTATGGGAAAAATATAGACTTCCTCTCCAATGACTAATGCTCTTGTCTCAATGCTGACCCAAGAACGGTGGGATTACACAGCATGTTTTAGTAATATGCCTAACACTAGCTGTTAGAGAAAGTACCATGGAGTCTTTCAAAGCAGATTAGTTGTCTTATCCTATCTGTCACACCTGAATAAGCCCATACAATGCTTAACACCTTAACTGTTAAATAAAGTGTTTTAAAATGGAAAAAAAAAAAAAACACAAATGAGGATGTCTCCAAAACTAGAACAGAAAACCACTGGCATTATGTATATTCAGGTTGAGTAACAGAACCTTAACATAGCAAGAGACAAATTTTGGATATGTATGGTCAAAACCACCAAAGGTTTGTACACACAATTTAATGTCAGTAAATTTAAAACAGAATATATAATACGAGTATTTATCACACACAGTATTAAATTTTTCTGACCTGTCTTGGATTGAGTTTATTTTATCCTTTACTTTTGGTCCGTAAAGGTTTCCACTGTCTACCAGCCTTTGACCTCCTTCTAAGGTATTTAATATTTTGTCCTCATTAGCATCCATAGTGGTGACAAAGTCCTCATGTTTCTTCAAAGCCTTCTCTGCTCCATCAAGTGTGTCAAGCAATTCAAGGTGAGCCAGAACATACTCCTGGTAAAAGTAAATATAAATGTACACAGGATTTTGTATTTGGAGTACGGGTGTATCTGGGTTAGAATCTGGAAAAGATTGACAGTATTCTTACCTGGTTGTTCAAGGTGGTTTCAGCTTGCTTTGCATCTCTTGAGAACTGTTGGAAACCCATGCCTTGGTCCAAGAAGTTTTTTCGGCTGTCCCACATTTTCTGCAGCTCATCCCAACCCTTATCTAAGCCCTTCAGCCTCTGATCCAGCTGTTGGTACTGGGCATCTTCCTCTTGGTCTCGAGTAACGGCTGCTCCAGTGTCTCTAATGCTGTGATAGTCCTCCTCGTGCCTGTCCATATCTTCTTTTAGTGCATCATGAAGACTTAGGAGATTCTCTGCTTCTGGCAGGCTTGTAGGCATCTCCTCAGATGCGATGGCCTTCTGTGTCTTGAAAAGCCAGGACTCAAAGTCATCCAGGTTCTGCAGGAAATTTTGCAACTTGCTTACTTCACCGAGAGAATCCTCTCTATCCTTCAGTGTTTGTTTCAACGTCTCCCAAGCTTTGTTTAACTCTGCTTTTCTGGCTAGGATGTCTGTGGCATTCTCAGGATGGTCCTTGACAAGTTGTTGGACTTCACCATGCAGGAAGTTTAGCTTATCCTGAATAGCAGCCAGGTCTCTTTCAATGCCATAAAGTTTCCTTTGGATAGTCATGACAGCAGCCAGGTCATTTCCAAGCTCCTGTGTAGACTCAATGACTCGTGTCTTGTCTTTGATCCATGCTACAGTTTCATCACACTCAAGCCCATAGTTGTGAAGACTGAGTGCTGAATCTACATTGTGCTTCTTATATTCTACCATAGCCTTAAAATCTTCCCACCTGTAAAGGCAGTACAAGAGGTATTAAAGTTATGTGATAGCCAATGATATTAAACTGGGAAACTACAGTGAGCATGCATGGCTTGAAAATCAATACCTAGTGAAAAGACCTTACCTCTTATTGAGACGAGTCTGACAGTCCTTCACCTCTTTGAATCGCGGGTGTCTCCTATCCTCTAGCTGCTTTGCTGCTTTGTTGATGCCATCCACCCGTGCCTGCATGTTGCCCATTTCTTGAGCAAGGATGCTCAACCTGGCAACACAGGAAATTATTCTTTAAGCAACTTGCCCTATTGAAAATGTTTACCAAAGTGTCACCATGCAGCTCCTTGAAAATGAAATTTGCAATGGAATGGCATGCATGTCAGTAATGTCCATATGTTCTTAAAATAAGATGTAATAAATACCAATCCACCATGACATACTTGACACATACCAACCAGGGTGATCTTGGAACATGCACATACCTATTCTGAACGACCTCCAGGTCTTCCAACTTCTCTGGTGTTTCTAAACCAACCAGCCAGGTCTCTTTCTGACCCATCCAGAGCTCACAGGCATCTGTTTCACTGAAAATGGTGTACAGTGCCATAGTGTCCTCTAACTTCTTCTGTCGTAGATCTGAGAGAGTCAAGAGCTCCATGTAAAGATCCCTAATGTCCTTCAGACGTCTTTGGATGTCGGGCGTGTTCTTTAGCTCATTTGGCAGTGAATTAGCCTGTTTGGTCAGAGCATCAATAGTGGCCCCATTCTTAACTGCCTCATCATTCAAAACATGGTGCCTCTTGAGCAATCTCTGTGTGGTGTACTCCTCATGCCCGATATCTTCAGTGCTCATCTGCCGTATGGCATCTAACAGCCAGGCCTTAAGGTCATCAGCATCACCCTGGAACTGGAAGAAACGTTGGGTGTCCTGGAGGTTCTGTTTGCGAAATGCAGCCAGCTCCTCCAGTTGCTGCCATTGCCTTTGTACGTCATCCATTCGCTGCAGCACCTTAGGGGCACCAAAATGCTTGGCTTTCACCATCTTTTCACCTTCACCCATCACCTGCTTCAGGTGATCACGTCGAGCATCTAGCTCATCTTCAAAAGCACTGTGTTTACTCTGCAGCACCAGCACACTGGTGAGGTCCTTGCCATAGTCGAGAGAAGAGAATATGTGTTCCTTCTCACGGATCCAGCTCTCCAGTTCAGCTATCTCCCAGAAGAAGTTCCAGAAAAGACGAGACTGCTCCAAACGGGCCTTGCGTTGTGCTGCAAGGGCACACAGCTCCTGATAACATAGGTCTAAGTGCTGTACTCTGTCTCGAATCACTTGGGGGTCACATGGTTTGTAGCCTGGTTGAGGAGGCAGAGAGCAGAAATGAGCAGAAATCAGAGCTGAAACTCTATACTGTATACTATATATATATATATATACATATGTAAACTATACGTATGTATACTTATTTTGCTTTATTAAATGCTTTACTAAGATTAACCTTTAGTTATAAGTTTACAATTTTGGTGTTAATTGTACTTGATAATAGCCTGATAGCATGCTAATAGCAGGGAAAGTGTAAGAAAAAGTGCTACTAACTGTCTCCATTGGCAAATTTGAGAGCAGCTGCATTAGCTGAGCTCACTCTCTCTGCTTGCACAGCAATATCTGCCTCAATTAAAGCATGCTTCTGCAGAAGGTCCTCCACCTCTAACAAGTGCTTCCCAAAGTCAGGGTACTGGAGACGAGTCTGAATAAAAAGTCACAGTTAAGTCACAATAAATATATATACAAAGAAACTAACACAAATAACATGACCATTTGAATTTGAATTTGGATTTAAAATTAAGAACAAAATGATGCATTGGCTTTGCCAGATAATTCCACTCAATTGTTAAGCTTGAACTACTGTTTAATTTCACAGCACTAATAAAATCTTCTTCTACCTTCATCTCATCCATCCAGTTAATGATGTAAAGCATTTCTTGGAAGATTCTTTGCAAGGTAAGGTTTTTCTCCAGACGGCCCTTGCGAGCGTTCAGAAGCTCCTGGAGGTAGTCCCAGAGCCTCAGGATATTGTCTTTCCTCACATCTATCCGTTTAGCATCATGGTACCGCTCTTCCTCCAGCTCTTTAGACAAAGCCACCAGGGCTTGCACACGTTCCTCATATGCAGCAATGTCTGTCTCGATGGCATCATGCTTTTTCTTTGCTGCCTCCACTGCTGGTAGATCATATCCAAAATTGTCCTACAATGTAAAGGTGCATTGAAGTATATTGCTTGAATGTGGATTGCTGCGTTATCTAAAATTATCTCATGTCCTTATTTGTTCCAAAGCATAAAGGCAATCTGAAGTACCTGTGCCACCAGTTTCTGGTTCTCCAGCAACCAGGTTTCTCTCATAGCAGCCTTTCTGTCAAAGCGGCGAGCCATTTGTTCGAGCTTTTCCTGCCTGATGAGCTCATCTCTAAGCACCCGCTCTCGCTCATGTTCAGCCCGTTCCAAGCGCTCCCATGCCTGGGTTAGGTGATTATTGTTTGAACATGTGTTTAATATGAATCATTTTATAATATTGTTATTACCTGTAAACTATACAGTATATACTTTAAACTGATAGAATATAAGAAAAGCCAAGCAGTGGTGGATCTAAAAATTCAATAGAGGTGCCTCACCCTGTTGATATCTGCCACCAGTGCACCTTCTTTAGGGGTGTAAACCTTCTGATTGTTGGCTCTCATCCTGCTCTGGATAGTGAAGAGCAGTACCTCCAGGTTCCCCTTTTCCTGAAATCTTTATGGATAATTCAATAGATGATTCTATGTCAAATGAAATGTATTAAATATCAAAATAAACATGAAAAAGAATAAATCAGGTCTACTTTGGAGGTTTTTCCACAGTACGGTAGGAGTTGAAGGCTTGTAATTGTTGCTGGACTCCATTCAGAGAGTTTGCAAGTTTGCGGTTGTTCAGAAAAATGATGGTCTGTTCAATCCATGTTAACAGATCTGAGGAAAGTGTCTCATACATTTTAATCATCTTCTCTGTCTCAATGGCATGATCCAGCACCTGAAGAACAACATGTCTTTTCAGCATAGGCTTGACTTGTATAAATCACACATACTCACACGGAGCTAAGCAAACACACTCTGACCTTCCCAACTCGCTTGCCTTCAACTGCCAGAGCTTTCATCTTTGAGAAGTAGTGATAGAAAGCAACAACATAAGTGATGATGGACTTCTCGTCTGGGTTCTCGGTAAACACATCTGCAAATGACAGAACACAGAAAGATGTAAGGTCTCTTTCAAACATGAGAAGCTTCTTTAGTGTTTGGTGTGAAGATTTTTTTGCCTTCTGGATCCAGAAGTTTGGTGACACCAAGGTTTCTCTCAGCCACGTTGAAAGCTTGCTGAAGATTATGAGTTGGATTGGATCTCTGCAGGTTGCCATAGTCTACTAGATCTGGCCTAAAGAAATGAAAGATTTGCAAAATTTGAGAAATTTAAATGCATTACAGTTTTTTTTTTTTTTCGTTTTTTCTTTTCAAACTTTGTTTAGAATGCTTTTCTTTCACTGCACCTGTGTTTGTGTATAAGGGCATTAAAAGCTAAGCCATCCTTCCAGCTTGTGGTGAAGTTGGTGATATTTACATTTGGATACCTAAAAATACAAAAGATACACCCGATTAAAGTCTGTATATGTATGTATATTATGATATGATATATGATAGCCAGCACTGATAACATTTACCCAGCGGTCTTCATTTGACACCAAAGCAGCAAGGCATCTTTAGCAGAGCGAGTCTCCTGCTTACCCGTCTTGTCTGTTTTTTCTACCTCTACTACAATGTCCTGAATCTGTACAACAGGAAAAAAAAGGTAGATATCAGATGGGTGTAAGCTGGTTACTAGAATAATATTTTGCAAAACGTTTCACATAACTTCACTTATATGCTCTCTGACAGTGTGAAGAATCCACACAGTGAAAAAATCCAAACCAAAAAAAAAGTAGACAGCTATTTCCTTTCCTCTGCTTACATTTTCTCTTGTCTACATTTAATCCCATGTAGAGGGATAAAATTATACAGCGGATCATATTGTTTGAACTGGCTGAGCTAAAAATATGCCGGCTGTCAAATGTAGTGATTTAAAAAAAAAAACATTTTATTCATCAGTAAAAATACAAAATTTGTGTTGCTGTATTTACTAAGTAAAAAGCAAGTATAAATACAGTAAAAACATGATGTCTTGGCAAACTATATAAGTGGAGGAAAGTTTGAATTGGTTGTTTCTTGCTTTTATTTACGTAACATGTTACTCATTCTCAGAACTTTAATCTCATACCTGGAGAATTTAGCTCACCTGGAAGCGAAGAATGATTGTCCAAATGAGCCCCAGGATAAGACGGTGGTTCCCGTCTACAATATCATGTGAGCCCATGTTCTCCAAATGAACCCTCTGCTCCCTGAGAAACTGCAGGGCCTTGTCAACATTCTCCAAACAGTGAATCCTCATGCGACCTTTAGTAGGTCTGGGCTAGAAAATATAGAAACAGGCCAAAGGATGCTGAAATATAACTGTGTATGTGTACAGTCTGAAGATTATCATCTTCTTAACATCTGGATCAGCACATACTCACCAGCCTTTCACCTGACAGAACCTCGAGTAGTTTGATGAGCATTCTTCCATCCCGCAGGTCTAGATAGAGGTCTGAGATACGGCAGCTGACTCGAGCCAGGATGGAGTTCACCCATTTTGTGAAGGTCTTCTTTTGCACTGCTTCTCGCTCATCTGGTGAGCAGAGTGAGAAGAAAAAATTAAGCTTACCAAGCTAGAGTAAAAGTGCTTACTTGTTTTTTCCTCCCTGTCCATATGTTCATTTTTGAAATAGCTTTAGGACCTTAACAATACACACAGATACTATGTGCTGAGAAATATGTATCTGAGATAAACAGAAATGTGCATGCAGGTGTAGGTTTGACTTTCCTTATGACACATAGATTTGTATTTGGATTGTGACATAAGTGGACAAGGGGCTTCCCAAACAGTAACAGGGATAAAATGCAAACCAAAAGGAAAACACAATACCCAAAGATGATATAGTAACTTGGAAAGCTCATAGATCCTTTCAGTGACAAATGAAGTATTTGCAGTATTTCAAACGATTTATATATCTGTTCCATGTTTCTCCTAGTGTTTCCAGATAAGATCTTAAAATACTCCTGCATCATTAATAAGATAGAGAGAGAGAGAAAGAGAGAGAGAGAGAGAGAGAGAGAGAGATAGAGAGAGAGAGAGAGAGAGAGAAAGAGAGAGAGAGATGGGAGAGAGAGAGAGATGGGAGAGAGAGAGAGAGAGAGAGAGAGAGAGAGAGAGAGAGAAAGTGAGAGAAAGTGAGTGAGAGAGATAGAGAGAGAGAGAGAGAGAGAGAGAGAGAGAGAGAGAGAGAGAGAGAGAGAGAGAGAGAAAGAGAGAGAGAATGCACCTAATGGTACTGCAGAAAAAATAGCATTTAGATGGAAAACCTATGCTTTTAAGCGTATACTCCCTCAGCCCCATGAGACACCAGCCTACCCACTTTTACTCCTTAACTACAGAGAAAAAGAGCAGAAGCAGAATTCAGCCCATATGTCACTCTTCCACCAGAAAAAAGAAAAACAAACTAACACACACAAAAAAAATAATAAGAAGAAAATGAATACATTTTGAATAAATAGTTTTAGTGAATCAGAAAGGGATCCTGCAGCACCATAAACCACTACAAAACAATACTCTGATCGCTGAAGCCAGGAAAAGTCCTGACAACTGATACTAACTTAATGTAACTACACAGCTTAATATTCTTGTCCACATCTGTGCAAAAGACATTTTTTCTTCCACAACCTGGGATTTCAGACCTCTATTTGCTAAGTTTCCTCAAGAATAAAAAGTCAATATCATTGAAAGTGCTAGAAGTGTAGTTTTACTGTGCAGTCTCCGAGCAAACATGGCATCTGTATCTTTTTTTGATCATCCCATGTCTGTTGCCATGTGTATTATTCTGGCTGGTTAGATTCTAGCATGGAGGAACAGAAACTCTGCTAAACAGTGCTTTCTCTCAGGTGGCCTCAAGTCAGCATCAGAGGGAGGTTAAATGTTGCTCAGCTTCTCATCGCTTGGACTCAAATCTCCTCTCGAGCTCCAGCGACAGGACAATGAATTATTTATACTGATGGATTTTCCTTGTAGCAAGCAAGCCTGTGTTTTGCACAACAGTCAGCGTTTGCTGTAAAGCCATTCAGAAAATTTACTGGTGCCCATCACTAAATGCTAACTTGTAGTTAACTGAGTGAAATGGAATTAGGTCCAACAGGGTGATTGCAGGTCACAGTATAGTTGACATTTCACAATAATAATCAGTGGAAGGAGAGAGATGGAATAGAGAAGTAGAAAAAAACGGACAATTGAAACACAATCTGCTTTAATAATAAGCTCAAAAAGGAAACTGTCTCTAGCATGAATAGCTCATCAGAATAAAGTACAAGTTTCACATAAAAAAAAAACAAAAAAAACCCAAATAAACAAATTCATTTCAGGATTAAAAAAGGTACACTCGTACTAGCTACTAGCTAATTATTGTTAGTTAAAAGTAAGCATTACTGGATTCAGTTCTTTTAGAGATTTTTTATAAACATTTTTTCATCAACACTCTTTTCAAACACATAGATTAATGCTAAGAAATATGCTTCATGTGCTCTTCAGCAGCACGAGTACGAAAAGTACAATGACTTGTTTATAAGCAGTAAGCAGAAGGGGGAAGTAACAAATGACTATTTAGCATCAGACAAGTCCCTGGAGTTGATCTAAATTCATAACGAATTTAAACTACAACCTATCTGACAGCAAGAATTAGTCCTATTCACTATCACTGTGATCTGCTATTATGTAAACACTGTATTTATCAAGCCAAAAAATTGTATTGTGACAGTTAGCTATTAGCACTCAGCTAGTTTGTACAATAGAGTTATCATAGTAGATAACATGTGATAGATATTCAGGAATAAAGCTGCTGTTTAGAATAGAGCTGATATTTTCACACTTGGTCTTTGGGTTTCTTGATGAACTGAGGTAAAGAATATAATTAGCTAAAATAACACAGTAACTAAAAGAAGTGTCTGTTTTGAACCTGACATCTTTGTCTTTTGTTTACTCCTACTTTCATATTTTAAGTAGATTTCAAATTTATAATCTTCTACTTTAACATGAGTCAAGAACTGTAGAATAGTCAGAGGCTGTACTTCAACATTTATGAGACTGAATATATTTATTCAGATGAGTATTTGTATTTTTACTTCAGTAAATAATCTGTCAGTGCCTGTTTGATGATATTATAGGTCATATTATTGTGTTAAATTCAGTGCTTAAATGTACCATATAAAATACACAAATGACTCGTCAATAAATTTCCACAAGCTGTGGTAAGCTCATGACATTACAATTAGAATGAAAAACAATCAAATTAAATGGCAAAAAAAAAAGCAGCAGTGGTGTGAGTAATAAATTCTATGCTCAGGGAAGGCACTGGACTTAGAGTATTTTCTGGATTTTTATTAAAACAATGTACGAATACATTGTTTTCTAAAGCACCATCACTACACCAGGATGCTGTTCTACTTCCACTAAATTAAATATTTAATGTAAATGCAGTAATGTAAACAAGCACTTACCAAGCATACCGATAGTTTCTGCCCTCCACAAAAACCACCACAACCAAACCCACCTAACCAACAAATGTTAAAAGGCACAGAGAGAGGCTGGACATGGCAGGGGATGGCACCCTTCTTCTCAGGGAGGGAGAGAGCAGAGGATGCAGCCAAAGGAGAACTTTACCTTGAAGCTGTCTGAACCTCCCGTCTAAGATGGAGTTGAAACAGATGTTTGAGGTGCTGTGACTTAGCCAGCGGGTTCGTTTCATACTCTGTGAAGACGATGACGAGGACGAAGAAGGTTTTTGCGGGGGAGAGGGTCTGGATAGTCTCGAAGTATATGAAGATGAGGAAGAAGTAGACAAGGAGGAGAAGGAAGCAGAGACCATTAAGGTGGCTTGTGTTGGTGGAATGCCCCGTATACTGCTTTTCCTCTCAGGCAAATTCTTGGGTTCATGCTTGGTGTGTCCGTTAGTCCTGGGCGCTGCCTTGTTCTCGCTACACTGAACTCTGGACACAGGTGGCGTGCTCCGGCTTCTGGTGATTTGAGTGCTGACTCGAATGGGGAGTTCTTTTCCTGAGGAGTACGCACTGGAGCGGATTGATGTGACCTCTCTGCTGGTCTTTAGGCTGAGCTTTACCTCTGGCAGCTGGCTCTGGCTCACAGGCATGGTGCGATACATACAAGGGCTGCTCATCATCAGCCAGCATTGCACACACCTCTGCAAGCCAGCCTTTCAGATGCAAAGTCTATCGCTTCCTGTCTTCTGTCTTCAAATCCTCCTCCTCCTCCTCTCCCATTCTCCCTCCCTCCCTATCTCCCTCCCTGTTTTTTACTCTCAGCTAGTGCAAGGAGCAGCTTCTCCAGCACCCAACTCATGCATATAGTATATACTTGCTCAGTTCCTCCTTTGCACAAACACATGATGTCATCATATGGGAAGTATTTAGTGACGAAGTATTCATTAATACAGGATTCTCAAAACAAATAAACAGACAGGAAGTGTATATTTGCAGGAACTATGCCTGAGACCACAAGTGACGAAAACAGAATGGAAGCATACAGAAAGCAATAACTAATCCCAAACATATATAGATATTTACACCTGTAATGTAAACTTACATATACAATGTACAATAGACATTTTGTTAGCTTGTTATGAAAGCTGGTAGATCACAAGCACTAAAGAACAAACCCCTCACTCTCAGTCTGTCTGCTTGCTCTTTGACGGGAAACTCTAATTGCATTAAATAAAGATCAGTGCACATGCTGAGCATATGACACCAGCTCGCAACTGCAGCATGTCTGCACCTTAAAGACACAGGCTTGAGAAGCCTCACAACAACACAAAACAGCTAAGCTACACTATTCTGCATGTACATCCGAGAATAACAGCCCTGTTACGATGTCTCGGGATCTGAGAATAAACCCCACAAATTCAAAGACGTTTAATCGAATAAATCAATATTTTTGTGTACATGCGAAGGAATAGTTTTGCATTAAGAGCGAAAGGTAAAGATTCAACTAGATTTCCTCTGATAATAATAAAAATATATATTTTTTTAAATCAGAAAATAATGCTTAAACTTAGTGTTCATATACACAGAAGCCCAGGGGGAAAAAGGTTAAGAAGATACAGCATTTAAGGACAAATTTGAATAATTATAATATTTAAAATGAATTAAATACAATTAAATGTTTAAATAATTAAAATAATGAGTCCCATTCAGGCTTCAGCTCCATCAAGACCCACACCCGGGATAAAGCAGTTTGTGAAGATGTATGAAATAATATATGACAAAAATATGACTTTTTAACCTGTATATTAATTATTAATATTTTGAAAATATTTTGAGAATACCTAAAATAACTGTATGATCTAACTATAAATTAAATGATTCCGCCTGTCCTGAATCTGTGTGTGTATGTGTGAGTGTGTATGAGTGTGTGGACTGGGAGACTAGTGCTCTGGCCTTGCACAGAGCTATTTTAAGGCTCCTGTTTCAGAGCAGCAATGCCACAGGTGTAGCAGCAATGGCATGTTCTCATTGCTTCGAGCCTTGGACATGGACAGGCAGGGCAGCTGTCCAGCTCCATCACACTAAACAACGCTGGGCATGTAAGAGCGATCTGAGATAGCTGGCTGGAGAGGTGAAGGGGGAGGAAACAAGAATTTGGAGAATGGGTTTGGTTGCTGGGGTTCAGGCTGGTCTTAAACTTAGCCTTTCTGGATGTGAAGGTCATATCATAGGTCATGTCATATAATATTAAGATCATATCATAGAAACATCACCTGCGAGAGCTTTGATGCGTGAACGCTCAAAGAGCCGAGCTGTGCTGTTGTCATTGTCCAGGTCCTCATCAGACAGCTCGAAGCGTGTGTTGATACGGCTGTACTGCTGTGTGATATCAGCATTGTCATAGTCCGTAGTGGAGGTCATAGCTGCTGGAGGCGGGGCGGGAGAGCCAGGAGACCTCAGAGCAGCGTGGAATGGGGATAATAGTTGATCTGTAAAGACAGAAGAAACCGATGAATTTTTCTGCCAACCTGCGTCAAACTTTATGCTTAAACTCCAGAAACATGTTCTTCATTCTAAAGATTATTGTACATGGTCTAATCTTGATTTGCTACCATTAAACTCATGATAGTTTATTGGAAGAATAAACAAACTATTTATTATTTAAGACACCATCAAACATAATAGCACCCATGCAACACAAAGTTATGCTCTTCACATTAGTCATTAAACATTCACATTTGGAAAAAGGCCAGCAGTTTCAGAGTACGTGAAGGTAACTCTGTGGCGTGATGGCTGAAAGTTTGTGGCTGAGATAGCTCTATCTGCCAGAGGCATGCTGCTTTTTCCTACTCTTATCACCCAACACATGGGCTGGGCAACCCCTCCAAGTAAAATAACACAGAATTCAACTACCATCTTCACCACATACTACATACTATTATGAGTTAATTTTCATGAATGCTTATTTCATGATTCAGCCATGTGTAAAAGCTTTGATTCAGCATTTTTTTTTTACAAATAAGGTTGCTTCAAATTATAGACTTTTCGAGCTACATACAGTACAAAGATATCACATTTACAAATACCATATTATAAAACAACATGTCAAACCAAGTAGTATTTATTTAAAAAAGAAAAAAAGCAAACCCTTTCCCAAAAATAGACTATTTAAAATGAAAACTAACAAATATAGTGTTTAAATTTTTAAAAAAGTATTTGGACAACCAAGCGTATTCAGTTAATGTGGTTACACTGTTAGGGGCATCTGTATAAAATTAAAGGGAACTAACTACTCAGGAAGTAACTGCAAAAATGGCTAGAAGTGGAAAATAAAAGGTCTAGGATCATTTCTTTTTACAAAAAAGAATGGATCAGAAAAAATGTTCAAATGAACAGAAGACACCAGAAAGACCTCTAGCACACGGGCAGGATACTTCTAAGCAAAATCAAGAAAAAAGGGTCAAGAAAGAAAAGAATTGATTGCTACAGACATCAGTCTTTGTCTGTGAGATTTATCAGATACTGCCAGAGAACAAAATATTCAAAACTAGAACAATTTATCATCCTCAAGAATAAAAAAGCAAGGATAACATTCATAAAAGCTCATGCAGAGGAAGACAGCAGCAGGAGAACCTATTTTAAGATTTATTGGCGATAGACATGTCTACTGATTCCGCACGACAATTCTTTACATAGTGTCACTGCGCGTCCTTAAACACACACTACCACTTTCTTTGCAACTTTCATTATGATCACTGTACATTTTTAAACCTGCCAACCTAGAATAAATTTTCATACAGAAATCTCATACCGTAAATAACTTGGAGAGTTGTGTATATCTATATTCACTCTGCCTTGCTTACTCTTCTTACAGTATGTTCAAGTCTTAGTTCTCCCTGTTGCTCTTGTGTATGTGACACCATATTTCCCCTTGGGGATTAATAAAGCACTCTACTCTCAGGTGAAATGTCAAAGTCTAGGGCTGCTTTTCCTACAGTGATATTGGTGAGCTTGTGTTCACTCGTGGCATCAAGAACTCAGAAGTGTACAGAGGAAATTATCAAATCAGCGAAGAAATTATTTAAGATAATGATGCAAAGCATACAGTACCAGCCATCTTTTAAAAGAATACTGCGAAAGAGACAATGTAAGTTCTTACAATGTAAGTTGCCTCCCAGAGCCCTATAAGATCTATAAGATGAGTCAGAAACGTAATTAGCAGATTGATGCTCAATACTCAGACATTTGCCAAGATTTTATGAGGACAGAAAACTAAACACAGAAACACTAACTGTGTTCATCACTGTAATCATTAATCAACCGCTATTCAGAGTCTAACTTTGAACAGTATATCTATTATTTATATATTTTAAAAATTACATATCCTATTGGCTAACTAAAAAAACTACAGGGTGTCCTAAAAGTCTCCTTACACAGTTAAATTAATTTAATTTACTTGGTTTAATTTTTTTTTTCATACAGCCTTTAAGACAGAAATTTATGCATATTACAATCATACAGATAATATTTTTTAAATAATGTTTAATTTTGCTAAAAAGTGTTCTATGTATAGATACTTTTGAGGCATGCTGCACTTTATAAATCCCTTATTTTATAAATCATAATCATATGAGCATTAAACACAGCAAAGTTATCTCTTCCACTGATGATAACCCTGCTGTATCATGAAATAATTATCATGTATCTATCGTATAATAGATGAATCGAAGAAGAACGTGGAAAAACAGGGTCAGAGAAGAGGCCCTGGTGGAGGAGGAGTGCTTCTTTCGCTCTGTCCTCTGTATCAGGAGGTTGCAGAGAGGATGTTATCAGAGAATGACGTGCCCTCCCTCAGCGGGAATCCACTTATCACAGCTTACAGGGTTTACTCCTGCTCCATCAGCCTGCTCTCGTCAACTGTACTTACATTTCTGATCTAACACACGGCATGTGACATACTGTAGCTCCTGCTATCTGGATAGGACACAGTCTAATGAACTCAAATAAAAATGTCAAAGGAATAAAAATATATATATATTTAGTTAGTAGTTCAACAAATTAAACATGTGTGACGAGCAGGCTGATATTTCTATCTTGCCAAGTGAGCTGTTGTACAGTAGCTATGAGACAGAGCAGTGTAGTGGAATATTTCTGACGTGCATGATGATGAAGTAGCGAAACTAGAGACAGGCGTGGTTTGGATGCCCTCGTGTGCTGTGGTATGAAGAACTACAAACTGCCAATGTGTGCTCTGTTTCTGATGCCACACAGATAATGTTGGTTAAAGTTATTTCCATGAAGTTAATAATGAAAACATTCATCCAGGAAGCTTGTTTAGCAAACAGTGCTGTAATAGTCACTACGTCACAATCAGAATTGATATCAAGTACATGGCAGAAAAAAAACAAATCAAACATACATGATTTTATTGCAAATTTAACCCTAATGACTGGGTCATGAGCTACATGTGTTTTCATTAATTTCACCATAGTTAAAGAACGATATTATAGTAGTTACTAAGTTTTGCTATGAATTAATGAGTGATTTTGAGATGTCAAGGGGGATAACAGTGCACAGTGTGTGTTGTAATAACAACTGAAAGCTACAGTAATAGAACTGAAATGCAACAAATCGATGTTGGACTATTACTGGAAGATCACAAAACAGCAGTCACTAGGTTGTTAATGTAATTCGCTGTAGATTGAAGCTCCTACTGTAACACTACCTTATAAGGTTAGGACTAGAGCTCAACAAATTTCATTGTTATTGCTTAGTGATAAAACAGGGCTGTTTTTACTTTCACTGATATTGTGAAGCCACACTGTTTATTTAATAGACAGAGAATGTGTGTGTGTGTGTGTGTGTGTGTGTGTGTGTGTGTGTGTGTGTGTGAGTGAGTGAGTGAGAGAGCTTTAGAGCTACAGTAAGAGCATGTTATTTCTGCCCCGATGCTGTTACACTGTACACTTTCCTACTAGAATATATAGGCTACACTAAAGTGGAGATAATAATAATAATAATAATAATAATAATAATAATAATAATAATAATAATAATAATAATAATAAACAAAATAGTGAGATGTGTATAATATTAAAAGGATAAACGAAACTTTTGTCAGACAACAAGTAACAACTATGAGCATAGTGAGGAAAAAGTTTTTACACTTCAACTTCAGCTCCTTTGGCCTTTAGTGCACATTTTACAGCTTTCAGCTTTTCCAACATTCAGACTGTTAGTGATCATGAAGGTGCAACAATATATATCATTAACATATAATAAAGTTATTATAAATAGTAAATAGTGGGTAAAAAAAAAAAGCATAAAATAATAATAGACACTTCAACGCACTTATATATATATATATATATATATATATATATATATATATATATATATATATATATATATATATATATATGAATATTTATACTAAATTATAGCAACTATATATACTAAATTGTGAATAATATATATATATTTTTTAAAAGAACGAAACGAGCCATTTTAATTCATATAATATAATTTAACAATAATATATATGTATAATGAAATTACATTATATGAATTAAAATGAATCATATTTTATTTAGTAATAAAAATAGAACTTACCAACAGAGAGTTTGCGATATTAATGGTCACTTTTCTCTTGAGTGTACAGTTGCATTAATGTGTTAGTTGTGTGTTATAATCCGAGGTGAGGCGCTGAGGCCGGGGACAGCGGCATGGGGACTGAGTGCAGCTCCGCGCTCGCGCTCCGCCCTAACGGTTAAAAATAAAGCGGCTCGCAGCGCACAGCGCAGGACGCACATTCCTGCTGAGCCCCAGTGCCTTTAAATGGCACATGCACTGAGAATGGAGCTGCTCACTGCCACCCATACAGCGTCCCGCCTTTACAGAGACACTAAACGCTCACAGTCACCTGAACCAGGAATGTCTGGAGCACGAGCCCTGTGCTAATGACACATTCAAATACAATTCCAATATTTGAACTAGTTGATCATATAATATTCATTTCTTATTCCTGTGTTTTCTTATTCCTTAGTGTTCGCTTTCCCTGCTATAATATTCAGTGGTCACTGGCAGTCTTTCAGATCTGAGTTTTTAATACAATAATTAGTATTTCATCATTATATTATTGTATTTCAGTTTACTTTTGGCATAAACTTTACACTGCAGATTGTGTCAATTGTCTTAAAGTTTTAAGCAAAATTTCCAGACTTTATTGTGGCAGCATGAACACCAACAAAAGGTCAGAAACATGCAGATATTAGAAATGGGCTGTTTTGTTCATTAATTGTTTTGTTGTTTTTTTTTGTTTGCATTTTGTAATTAGAATTTGAAATCACACACACACACACACACACACACACACACACACACACACACATCCTTCTTGGCAGTTTTAACTCCAGCTGTATCAGATAGTAAACATTAAATGGTAGTAGTAATTGTTTGACAAGATAAGATAAGATAAGATAAGATAAGATAAGATAAGATATACAATGGAAAAATTTCTCTGTTACAGTAGCAAAATATCTAAAAAGAATAGGGACATAATATAATATACAGTATATACAACACAAAATATATAAAAAGAGTAGTGGTTACACTGAAGACATATTGCACATAGGTAATATTGCACATTTTTCAAAATTTCTGTTATTGCACATGTTTAAAATACTTTGTTATTGCAGTTAAACAGTAATAACAGTGTGTATTATGGTGACTGCTTCTTCACTGGGAGCAGCTTTGATTGTACAGTCTAATAGCAGCAGGGAGAAAAGACCGTCTGTATCACTCCTTCAGACACTTAGAATGTAACAGTCTGTCACTGAAGGAGCTGCTTCATATGTGCCAATGAAACCGTTTCATACAGGGGGTGAGAGTCGTTCTAGAGCAATGATGATACAAACCCGATTCCAAAAAAGTTGGGACACTGTACAAATTGTGAATAAAAACAGAATGCAATGATGTGGAAGTTTCAAATGTCAATATTTTATTCAGAATACAACATAGATGACATATCAAATGTTTAAACTGAGAAAATGTATCATTTTAAAGGAAAAATAAGTTGATTTTAAATTTCATAGCATCAACACATCTCAATAAAGTTGGGACAAGGCCATGTTTACCACTGTGTGGCATCCCGTCTTCTTTTTATAACAGTCTGAAAATGTCTGGGGGACTGAGGAGACAAGTTGCTCAAGTTTAGGAATAGGAATGTTGTCCCATTCTTGTCTAATACAGGCTTCAAGTTGCTCACCTGTCTTAGGTCTTCTTTGTCACATCTTCCTCTTTATGATGCGCCAAATGTTTTCTATGGGTGAAAGATCTGGACTACAGGCTGGCCATTTCAGTACCCAGATCCTTCTTCTACGCAGCCATGATGTTGTAATTGATGCAGTATGTGGTCTGGCATTGTCATGTTGGAAAATGCAAGGTCTTCCCTAAAAAAGACGACATCTGGATGGGAACATATGTTGTTCTAAAACTTGGATATATCTTTCAGCATTGATGGTGCCTTTCCAGATGTGTAAGCTGCCCATGCCACACACACTCATGCAACCCCATACCATCAGAGATGCAGGCTTCTGAACTGAGCGCTGATAACAACTTGGGTTGTCCTTGTCCTCTATAGTCCGGATGACATGGCGTCCCAGTTTTCCAAAAAGAACTTCAAATTTTGATTTGTCTGACCACAGAACAGTTTTCCACTTTGCCACAACCCATTTTAAATGACCCTTGACCCAGAGAAAACGGCTGTGCTTCTGGATCATGTTTAGATATGGCTTCTTTTTTGACCTATAGAGTTTTAGCCGGCAACGGCGAATGGCACGGTGGATTGTGTTCACCGACAATGTTTTCTGGAAGTATTCCTGAGCCCATGTTGTGATTTCCATTACAGTAGCATTCTTGTATGCGATGCAATGCCGTCTAAGGGCCCGAAGATCACGACATCCAGTATGGTCTTGACCCTTACACACAGAGATTGTTCCAGATTCTCTGAATCTTTGGATGATATTATGCACTGTAGATGATGATAACTTCAAACTCTTTGCAATTCTTCTCTGCGAAACTCCTTTCTGATGTTGCTCCACTATTTCTCGCCGCAGCATTAGGGGAATTGGTGATCCGCTGCCCATCTTGACTTCTGAGAGACACTGCCACTCTGAGAGGCTCTTTTTTATACCCAATCATGTTGTCAATTGACCTAATAATTTGCAAATTGGTCCTCCAGCTGTTCCTTATATATATTTATATATTTATATTGTTTTATGACTTTTCCCAAATCTCATTATTTATGATGGAGTCTGTTAAGTCTGTTAAAACAAATCAATGTAATAACAAATATCTATTTATTATCACTATTTTATTATTTTATATATAATTTAGCATGTTAGGACACACACTATGTCCTTTGCTTTGTCGGTCTCCTAATGAGATGTTGTCCCCATCACTACTACTGGAGATCAATCTAAAAATGTCAACAGGTCATGTAAATAGTGTAAAGGTGGTTGGCTTAACTTGGCTTTTAGTCTAAAAGTGCTAGCATGCTTCAAGATTTTAGCTCAAAATGCTCCCACAGCCTTTTAATATAGATAACTGCCATTCTTTCTGGGTAGCAGAGATGACATACGCTTTCTCTCCCATGTCAATCACAGCCAATATCGAGTCACAACCAAGGGCAGATAGCTGGCTTTACATGTTTTGGAGGAAGCGCATGTTACCCTTCACCATCCCCTGCTGGAAGCTGTCATATAATAGAGGAGAGCTGACA
Organism: Tachysurus vachellii; assembly: GCF_030014155.1. NCBI lineage: Eukaryota > Metazoa > Chordata > Actinopteri > Siluriformes > Bagridae > Tachysurus > Tachysurus vachellii. Next base: position 16,479,516 of record NC_083469.1, read on the forward strand.
GGTGAGTGTGAATTGGAAGATTGAGTAGAAAATAAGAAGAAAAAAGGCAAATTGTTTGGAAAATGAACCTTTATATTTAACAAAAGTATAAAAACATAAATATGCAATTATTTAAAGCCAAACAAATTAACAAAATAGTTTTACATTTAAATAAGAGTGATTACATACGGCAATATTTGTTCTGTCAGGTATCTGGTATATAAAATAAAAATGTTAAAGAGAAAAGAGAAACTTCCTTCATAAGCATGTCTGCTATTCCTCTTTCAAAAATAAATTCATGTCCCTCATTTAGGACGTTTAATAGAAACTTTCTATAAATCTACAGTGCTTTAGAAAATCCTGATCTAAATAACCTTGACCACAAAAGTGTATAGGTGTCATTTCTCTCAGTGTTGCTCTCATAGCTACAATATCCAGGTATCAGTACCACTCAGCAACTTTTTCAAGTCCTTGATGTTCTAATTATTAGAATAAAGACGGGTGTGTGGTGATGGCTGTATTTTATGCTACTCATACTGTACAATTCAGCATTTAGTTCTAGAGTGAAATAACGTGCAGTATGGCCATGTAATACAGACCTGTCAGATATGTTTTTTCAGATTTTTTTTTTCCATAAACAAAATACATGTATATTATATATATATCCATGCTAAAGGATGATTGCATCACTCAATTCATAAACTGTCCTATTGGTCCAACCTCTGAGTAAAGAGTTATTGCTATTGTGAGTACGATTAAACAATAGTGTTTGCTAAGACAGTGAGTGTGATGAAGTTTGTTCATACTAGAAAATCATTTAAGAAAGCTTAACATTGCATATTTCTTAAAAAAATAAAAAAAAATACTGCAAATGCCACCAAGTGGCAATAGTCAGTAAAAGTGGCAAGACTTTCCTCAGTTCAGCGTTATATGACTTTTAGTCTAGTGTAGTGCAGAAATGTAACTGCATGCTCTACCTTTGGGTAGAAGTATAGATATATGTTGTGCATGTCAATGCAGGAGCAGTGTGCTGCATATTATACATTCTGACATGCTCAATCAAGATGTCTTTGCAACTTCAAGTTTCAAATATATCAGCTTAGATTTGGACGTTCACAAAAAATCTGCTACACCCGTTAAAATACTGAATTGATTTGCATTATCCTATGTAGTGATATATATGTATATATAGCAATCTAATGTCAAGTACTTTTACAAATAGAGCTTACACTAATGGGGACAAATCTTAAATATTTCTACATCAATTCTTTGTCCAGTCTTTGGCAAAAAAATGCATATAAATTCACAAGTTCTATAAATAAACTAGTCATGAGTGCTAATAAGGAGAACCAAAATAGAACAGACAAAAATAATGAGGTGCAAATGTTAGAAGAAATAAGTGTTAATTAAGTGCTTATTAGTAATAGGGTTTGTCACAAGGACAGAAAAGAGTCAAGGTCTGCAATTACAGCTGCTTGCTTCCTGGCTACTTCATTCACCAGTCTCTGGGGCAGGGTTGGAGTTCCCAAATCAACCTGTAGAGAGAGATGTGATGTTTACTGTAAAACCAGTGTGTTTAAGCTAGTTTAGGATGGTGGATTTAAATATATTCAATTGTAAAGGATGAGGATAGAAAGGTTACCTGTAGTAGATAGATAACTGTGACAATCTCTCGGCCCTGCCTATGGCTGTGCTGAAGAATCCATGCACTGGGAAACATCTCTCCACGTACAGTGTCCACACTTGGGCGAGGGAGAGACTCTTCAAATACAGACTGCATAGCCAACACCCACATATCATCCTGATGGACAGCAAGCAAACAGACAGAAAGAGAGAAAGAGAGAAAAAGGCAGGGAGAGAGAAAAGATTTTTACAAACATTCAACAATAATTTTCCTCTCATGCTTCTTCTTCTTCTCCTTCTTCTTCTTCTTCTTCTTCTTCTTCTTCTACTTTCGGCTTTTCCCATTAGGGGTCGCCACAGTAAATCATCTGTTTCCACCTAACTCTATCCTCTGCATCCTCTAGTCTCGCACCAATTACCTTCATGTCCTCTTTCAACACATCCATATACATGTATCTCCTCTTTAGCCTTTCTCTTGACCTCTTACCTGGCAGCTCCATCTCCAGCATCCTTCTACCAATATAACCATCTCCCTGCTCTGTACATCGCAATCTAGCCTCTTTGTCCTTGTCCACAAAACAGCCAACCTGAGCTGTCCCTTTGATGTGCTCATTCCTAATCCTGTCCATCCTCGTCACTCCTAAAGAGAATCTCAACATCTTCATCTCTGCCTCATGTCTTTTCCTCCCTGCTACAGTCTCTAACTCATACAACAGAGCTTCTCTCACTGCTGTCTTGTACTCCTTTCCTTTGATTCTTGCTGACACTCTTCAGTCACACTTTTCTCCATCCACTCCAACCCTCCTGTACTCGCCGCTTCACCTCTATTCCACACTCCCTGTCTTACTACAACTCTAATATAATTAAATAGTTTTCTTCTGATTAAACCTTAATATAATGAACTTTGCTAAAGTATAAAGCACATAACAGGCGAGCAGAAAGAACAGAGCATGCTCTCATAGGTAAATAATCATAGCAAGAGCATGCTCTTATAGGTAAATTATAGGTGCTTAGTTTTATTCCACTAATCATACACACCACAGCAATCATATATTTTATGATCATCTGACATTTTATCCACACAAATGGAACTTTCATATTTTTAAGAAACCACAGTCGGCAGTTCTAAAGGATTTTCAATGTCAAAAAACCGAAAGCTTTACCTCTGATTGTTACATAAGCTCTGACACTGGAGACTCCTTCCAAAAATGTCAAAATATACGATTATAATTTGATTGGAAAAGATTAGAATAAGCACATAAATATAAGTCAGCATTACTGTCTGAGCCGTGCTGTTTCAGGACATTAATCTACTTATTCTGAGTAATAATATTTGAGCACTCAACAGTTCTGTTTTTAAACCTGTATTATTCAGATTTTTAACCAGATAAGAAATCAGCTGAAAGTCAAACCTGCTTGGACTCAATGCTCAGGCAACAAAAATCCCGTGGCTGCTTCATGTGACAGTTGGATGGATCAGTCAGCAGGTAGACTGGTGAAAATAACAAAATGAGCTGTAATCATCTTATAAATAAATATCTATTTGTAATATAACATCATTTTGTATAATGAATAAAAAAACCTAATATCAAAAGACAGTCACCTAGTTGTGTAGTGTCATCTAGCAATCGTGTCCATGTGGACTTTAGAGATTTGTTGTAGAGATGAGCTTTGGAGTGATCTCGAATTAAACTCCACAGACTAGCTAAGGGTCTCTCCAGCTCCATGGCACCCAAAAACCCATGAGAAGAGGGTCTGGAGGAGGGCCGATAGAAGGTCTGAACTCTGTTCTCTAAACCCTGGTGTCTGGAAGAATGTGAGATGTGTAGACTCAGTGTAATATTTTTATCAAACATACTACATTCTGGTTTTTACTTCACAATACCAACCTCCAGCCAGCTTCCGCTTTCCCTGCCAGCAGATTCCTTACGTCTCCTCCAGAGGCTAAATGGACCTGTTATGACAAACGCTAGTCAAACACCAGTTTCACAAAATGTATAAACAGACATGGTGAAAACTATGTGCCTTACCTCTGATACTGCACTTGTGAGTGTACAGTCTGCAATGTCCTGGTACGGATTAGAAACGGATAAGGGAGAGCTGAAGGAACAGGTACGCTGTCGTCCAGGAGGAGATGATGGAGAGGAGGAGAAGTGAAGTTCATATCCAGAGGCGGAGCTCTCCAGATGAATATCTAATGAGGATTATTGGTGTTAAAATATATTTTGTTTGCATTATTAGGATGAGTCCATCTTAAAAATTGGTCACTTACCCTGAGCTGAAAGCCATGCACGAGGAGCTTGTAAACATTGTGAAGGGATCATGGGGGGTCGAGACCTGACTTTTAACTCCCTACCTGAGACTCCAGTGACCTGTGGAATAGAGGATTACAAATATGCTGTAACCCCTAAAATGCATTTGATGGAGTCATAGCAACCGATGATGTTATTTTCTTCCTATAGCTCAATCTTTTATCAGATAAACACAAAACTCTGAATACAACTATGACGATTGTCTAATTCCAATTTGTATTCATTGTGAACAGCATGCCACACATGGTATCTCAGTATTATAGTCTTAGCATCTATTGTTATATAGCTATTGATAAAAGCAGTTTTTTTAAGCCTTCTTGTTAATCATCTATAAAAAAAAAAATAACATAAATTTTGCATATTTTTTCCTTACCTGTATAGATGGTGATGTACCATCTTTCAGTAAAGCTGCATTACCGCTATTGTAGCCAGAAGTAGGTCCTGAAGAGAGACTCAGGTTGGAACCCGTGCACAAGGTGCTGTTACTGACACGTGTACACAGCTTCAGATGATCCTACACAAGTGATGAACATAAAATAATTCCATATTGCGGTATAAACGTTCCCAAATCTCACGGAGTTCATTAAAACTGGCAGCGGTTTGTGTGCATGTTGCATTTTTAACTCACCTTTACAGAATGTGAGAGAGCCTGCTGCTCTAATCTCCGCTTCTCCTGCTCTGTCCTCTCACGTAGCCGCACTCGCGCTTTGGCAATCTCCGTCTTTGCTTCCTCACGTGCACGACTGTAGTCACGCAGAAGGAGTTCAATATCAGTGGGATACGGACCTTCTCTTCTTTGTGCACTGGGAACCCTATTGGGAAAGGTCATTTAGATTCATTTAAGATAAGTAATAAAATTCTATATTGAGAAAAAGAGTATGAGACAGACAGACAGACAGACAGACAGACAGACAGACAGACAGACAGACAGACAGATAGATAGATGACTGGTTTAGTTATTCACCTGCACATCTCCACTACTTCCTTGCGTAGCTGCTGCAGATGCTCCCGTTGCCGGCTGGGAAGCGCTACAGCTCTTTGAGATTGTTCTGTCATGTTAATTGTTGAGTTTGGATGCTTGCTGGGGCTGAGACTTCGAGCTCGTCGGGACGTTTGAAGACGATCCTCTCTCTCCCTCCTCAAACCATCTATACTCCTCCTATGCCTGAAGAAATAATGACAATATGGCAATATTCAAATAATCCCATAGCCCTGCTGGATTCTCTGACTGGTGTTGATTAATTTTCTACAATAGCACAGCTCAGAAGTTTAACTACAGGGTAAATTACAGGCATAATGCACTTTTAAAGAGATTAAAACAAATGTGTGCAATTGTTGTAATTGTTAATATGGTGAAATTTGTTGTTGAGAAATGTTTATTTTTATCATTTTTAAAAAGAGCTATATATTTCAAATATATTTGCTTTATAAAGCTAAAATGGTCAGAGTTACAAATGGGGTGGTATAAGAGAAATAACACACTTTGGGAGATGCTGTTATGTGAAAACACAGCACATCGCTGCATACCATACTGGTCACATTTCCTATTCTACTGTGAAAAACTGAGCACAACACAAATGTGAAATAAACTACTATATACAGGTATTGAATCTAACATAGCATGTTATCACTTTACATTTAGAAATCACTTTACAAGCATGAAACACTCACCTGTCATACAGCTGCTGTTTGGTAGAGATGGTAGACTCTGTTCTGTCACTGGACTTCAGCATCGTCAGCAGTGTGTCTGTCTTCCCCAAGCCGTACTGCAACTTGGCCTCTGTGAGCTCAACACTCAGAGGATGAGGACTCAAATCTAATTGCATTGAAGCAAGAACCTGTTTGCGTTCCTTCCTCAATCTCTCGATTTCTCTGGTCCGTCTGTGTATTGATTCCGAGAGATCTGGTTTGTATCTATACCCAAGACTCTCAGACTCTGCTGAACATAGGTGGAGACTATGTCTGTTAATATCTGGGGATTTTCCCACAGTTGAATTGTTTTGATTAGTGAGCCTGTCTGGTGGCTGTTGACTGATGCCTGACCAGTTGGTGAACTTGTTGTGCATTGGCAGGTTTTCAGGAATCCCATAGTCCTCTTGGGGTGGGCTGATTTCAGCTAGTGGGTTGATGCTGACCAGGACTTCTGTATTGCAGTCACTCAGAGCCAAAGACACGCTGTCTTCTTCTTGATACTGGAAAGTATCTTTGCTCAGATCACTCCAGCAGTTCATTTCTTTGTAGACTCTGTGTTTATATTCCTGCATGCTGCTTCTGTGGCTATGATTAATAGGTGTTGAAGATGGTAATGTGTTATGGCTCAAGTCTACAGGTTGCCTGTGTTTAACAGCAGAAGAATGACTATGGGACAGGGGACTGCACAAAATTTCTTGACTTGCTACTTTGCTTTGCACTCCATGAGAGGGTTTCTTTCTTCCATTTTGTACATATATGCTAGGTGAGGCTTCTGTGGAGTATGCATCTGGTGAACCTGCATTTACACAACTGTGGCTTCTTAGGTTCTCAAAAGACACAGAAGACACTGATTTGTTTTCAGGTGGATTTCTGGTGGTTTTTGAGAGCATCTCAGTGGGACTGTGGATTGTACCAGATTTGATTTTCCTTTTTTGTAATCGTGTCACATCAACAGTGAGAATAGGCGAAGAGGCACGGTCTATAAGCAGCACCCTTTTATCAGGGTAATTCTTTGGCTTCATGTGTGTTTGACTTTCCTTTGCTAACACTTGAGAAGTGCATTTTCTCTGTGCACAAACACCAAACGTGTTGGAAGCTTTATGATCTACTGTGACAGGATTGTAAGGGTACTGATTTGGTCCAACAGTTTCTAAGGAGAGATTTTTTACAGTGTCCAACTTTCTACAAAACTGCTCAGATGGAGGTGAGCCTCCAGGACGCAAGTCAGGCATACTTTTAATAGTTTCAAAGCTCTGTCTGCTTTCATCTTCATCTCCAATAGATTCGGTGGCACATTCTTGCTTTGGTACATTGCAAACTTCAGAGCCGATAACTTTGACGATCACATTGACCTCATGAGATTTGGGGTTCTTTACAGGAGAGGTTCTCTGGAGAACTTTGTTCTGTTTCATTAGCAGTGCACTGCCCTCAGTTTGGATCCCAACATCTGTGGCAGTTTGAGTGGAGCTATCACTTTTAGCATATTTGTCAGAAGGTATCTTTGAAACTTTACTGCATGCTGGCCCTTTTTTCATAGAACTTTCCCCTGTTCTCATACACTGAATGTTCCCCAGAAGATCTGAAGTGCTGACAATCAACTCAGAAAGATGTTCAGACATATTCTGTAGACTTGTCCATGCGGTCGATGTTCCTTGTGCCTGTCTAGACACAAGGACTTGTGTACTGCTCCGCTTGTGTTTCCATTTCTTCTCCACGTCCTCATAAACCTTGACTGTCTGGGTACCATGGTCACATTTTCTCGAATCCTGTTTAATTTCCTGATTTTCTTGTTCAGAAGAGTAGACCAGCATTATTTCATCTACCTGGCCTGAGCTACTGGCTAGATCAAAGGTATCATTGCAAGAGTCACTGCCTGAAGCTGTTAATATCTTATTGTTACAAGCAACTGATGTATGAAAGGATTCCCTCAGCTTGGATTCTATAGAAAAATGTTCTTTGGAACCTTCAGCACTACTCAACGTGCTAGAAAGTCCCTTTTGGACTGCATAAGTGCTCAAATGAGAACTGAAAGGAGAATTCTGGACATTTAACCCATTGTCCATACTGCAGCATCTTGCAATACCATTCCTAGAACTTTCAAGCGAGGTAAGCTGGCTGGATATATTGACTGCACTTCCAAATGCTTGATTTTTTGATGTAGCTGTAAGTAACCGATCCTTTTTTCTTGTATAAACAAAGGGGTTGATGTCACTTGAACCAAAATGTAGAATAGGTTCTCTATTTTGGAGGGAATCATTCTCCAATGAATTTGCTCTTTCATTGTCATTTTCATGTGATATGTGTTGAGCAGAATTATATCTGGTTGAATGAATCATTTCATCATCCTTTGATAGACTAAGCATTTTAAATAGCTTTGGAGTAAGATGCCTCACTTCCTCTGCTTCAACAATGGTAACATCTCTGATGTAAGGGTATGGATTTTTCGAGCCAGGCCCATAACACTGATTATGATTGGAATTTGATTCGAGTGATCCTGTATTCATTTGTAAAGACAGAGATGTACTTGATTCATCAGATGAGCTATTTCTAGTTTCTGACTTTGCTCTTACATGAGCAGGAGTGCTAGGTATGTTTGGAGTGGCAATACCACACTTATGTACTCTGGATTTAGCTGTCTCATCTAAGGATGAATCAGGTGTTGAGTCAGTAGATGAACTTAAAGGGGCTGTAAAATGAGCTTTTCTGTATCTCTTCGGCTTTACTTTCTGTCCCTCTTCCTTAGTCCTAGAAAATACAAGTCTTGAACCATTTATTGTTGTATGTTGTTTTTCTCCATTAGTTGCATCAGTAGAATTAATAATAACCTGATGTTCCTTTGTATTTAATGACCTAGATGGTGACAATTTAAGCTTTGATTTATAAGACTCTGTCATGTCTCTCTGCTCTGGTCTTTGGGCAGACTTAGTAATGATATACGTGTCATTAGATTGCAGTTGGTTTGAATTCTTCCTTTCTTTTTGAACATTCACACACTGTTCCTGAATTTCCCTTTTATTCTGCATACGGTCCTTTTTACTCAGTGATTCGTCTTCCTTTTGTAAACAGTTAGAGGGCTTTTCACTCATAATGGCACTTTGGATGATTTGTGTTTGATTGTCTCTCTGTAGCGCTGAAGGAGCGAGGGCTAGAGCCTGGCAAGATTTAGAAACTGTGGGCTCTTCATGTGGTTTTCCCAAACAATTATGGTTTTCGAGGTCCATGATTTTATCTTTTGCTTCATTTAAACTATTTGTGTTCTGTCCAACATGCGGTTGTTCTTGTGTGCTGAATTCATGTTTTTCTCTAGCACATTCCTGGTATGCTAGTTTTTTAAGTGGACTAGAATCTTTTTCTGCACCATCTGAATTAAATGAATGTTCATTCTTCATTTGAAATTGAATTGCTGCCTCAGTGTCAAGATGTGCAACAGTATTTAACTCCACCACCTGCTGAAATTTAGCTACCAGATTTACTTTGCTTGCTTTCACAGTCTTCACTGCCTCCTTAACATGGTCAACATGGTCCCCCAATGCTTCTGAGCAACGAGTGGACACTGTAACAACACAACTATCTTTTGAGACTCCTGAAATGCTGTTTACTTCAGGATAGATAACTGGCTTGTGTTTTGTATGAGATAGAAGATTAAATCCGTTGTCTTCAGTCTTTACAGATGGTCCTTCAGGAGATATACTGATGGGTATAGACTTTGTTTTCATCAGAAAGAACTGGTCCTGTTCTTCAGCCACAGTGAAATTTTCAGAAGATAAAATTACTTCAGGGTTTTGTTTACAAGCAGACATCAAAGCCAGTGGAAAAGTCAGTGGAATAGTGTTACTTTCACTGGTCACTTCACTGATTGAACCATTTGAATGGCTGGTAATTAATGATTCTTGATGATTATCAGTTGGTCCCTCATGTAGGACAGTGGTTGCTTCTAGTACATTTATTTTCAAATCTTGCGGCACAAGTCCATATGAATCATAAGTGTCTAAATTTTCTATTTCTGCACTGATCTTCTTTACCAACAAAGACGGACAACTGCCATGGAAACCAACTCCTTGGTGGTCTACTATGACTTTTTTCTCAGTGGGATTTTTTACTAAATATTTGTCTCTCACACAGTCATTTGTGTTGTCCACATTCACTCTGTCATCAACACAATATTCAGTCACACATTGAGATGTGTGAGAACTGCGAAGTGAGTCCTCAGCTGTCATTTCATTTTTGTTCTGAGGCTTCGTAAGAGCATCAATGCTGGTTGTTAAGGATTTTTCACTGTTTGTCTCTGGTTCTTCATTAAGGTCTTCACCACTCTCCACTTGCAGTGATATCTTCAGATGTTCTTTCACCACTTCTGATATCTTGTCATTTATCGCATGGCTAATCTTTCTCAATGCACTGCTATCAAACATTCCATTGTCCACAAGCTTTAAATCAGGACATTTTAAGTTCTGCATACCCAATGGACACCCAGTGGACACTTTTATCCCAGTAGGTACAGGTCTGTCTTCAGATGTAAAGCTGGCAGCAGGATTATTGTTGTTTTGGTAAATTTCAATATGACCGTCCATGGATGCAGTTATAGAAACTTGCTGAAACGTTTGGGACAAATTGTCCGTTATGTCCTTTTCTACTGGTAGCAGTTTGCCTGTTGAGTTTCCTCTGCTGTCATTAAACATGAACGGTACATTATTTACAGCAGAATTACCCGAAACAAGGGACTCAACACAGCTTCTCTTTGGTGTTTTCAAATTACCTGCTAAATCATCTTGTATATCTTTGCTTCTTTTTCTTGAGTGTATGTTACAGGATTCATGCTCTAGCATCACAGCATCACAGTGTCTTAAAAAATCAGACACTTCTTTGTTGGCACTGTCTGACATGTTAATTTCTAAAAAAGGGTAATCTTTTGAACTTCTTGCATCATAGCTCTCTGAATATTTTTCTGTAGACTGAACCCGATGCAGCACCAAGGACTTTTCATCACTCACCTTCTTTTCATCATGGTTAACCATTAGGCTTTGTGGCTTACACTGAAAATCATTTTCAATGTTCATACTTTGCATGGCTGATTGATGGAGATCCTTATTGGGACATATGAATTTATTACTGATTTTCAAGGTTTCTTCTGACTGAAGTGTACTATGAGAATGCTGAAGTTCTAGTAGTGTTTGTCCATCACATTTTGAGAAAATATTACTGTCTCTGAAGGGTGTTACTGCAATGCAACTTTCTTCAGAATGTGTTTTTGATTCTATCAAGTTATTTTGTGGTGCAAAACTTTTAGTGAAGACAATCTCATCACTTGATAGGATAAGTTCTGTTTGTTTTTTGGAATTGCTTTGTAAGCACTTATCAGGCGATTTATCAGGAAGGCATCTCAAAGAACTATTCAGAACAGCAGTGTCTTGGAAAGGCGCATTGACCGTTAACATATCACCAACGCTTGTTTCTAATGGTGCTAATTCTGATGGCGATGTTGGTTTATTTGCACGTAACGTGTCATTGCTCATTGTGTTCTGAGTGTTGGAAGCCTCTGCAGAAGTGCTCAGTGCCTCCAAGTTATTCAAATGCTCATTATTTCCTTGCAATAGTGTGCTTTCAGGTGTAGAACAGGATGTAGAGGTAAGATCACTCAAAAAATAGTCCAAAACCATTTCCCTTTCAGAGGATATGTGACTTCTTTCCTTAACTGTCACATCTTTACCCTGGGTAGAATCAAAACAGGGTGGAATTTGGCATTCGTATCCAGTTGTTACACCAGACAGCTCTAGACTAGCCTGGCTTTGGCTGCTGCTGGTGTCTGAGAGTATGCATTGTTTCAACTCTAAAGCCCCAAGGATCCTAGGACTATCTGCTGGATCGGTGGATGACCATGCATCTGTAAGAGCAAGGAAGGCTTCTGTTTCTTTGATGCTGGCATCACTGTGGTGCTGGGAATCAGATGTTATCTGTGAGAAGTGTGAAGATTCCTTTATCTCTTGTCTTGTTACCTTTTGACTCCTGAAAATCTCCTCAATCGTTTCTTTGGATTTTATTGGTGATGAATTAAAAGTATGACAAATGGAGTGGCTGAGTTTCAGTGCTGAAATTGGATCAGTGCTTCCACTACTTTCCTTGACAAGTGAGTCCTTGGACATCTGACTTTCCAAACTCTCCGCCTCACTCGGTTCACAGTCCTCCTGCTGAAGCTGCTCTGCCAAGGCAATGGCATATGCTGATGAAAGCGAGTCCACTGAGAAAAGGCTGTCACAGTCTGAAGAGTCATCAGCCACTTCATCACCATTATTCTCTACCCAGTTAGTCAGATTTTGTTGCATCTTGACCCATCTTCTGGTCTTTTTATTAAGGGTCTCTGCACTGTGCCAGCGTCCAGGATTCTTCTCTTTAAATGAGACGAGCTGGTCCAAACCATCACAAGACACAGTTGTTTTAATAGAAGAATGTGGTTGCTTCGTTGCCATGTCTTCAAAATTTTTGTCTTTCTTTCCTTCTACAGCAAATTGAGTTTTCAATCTGCTAGCAGACTTAGCGCCTTTGCCACCTCGTGACCCTAAAGGAGGCTTGCGGAAAACCCTTGACAAAGCCTTCTTTATTCCAAAACCAACTGATCGAGATAGAGCTTTGCGGATTGTCTCCAAGCCCTTGTTCACTTCGTTGGGTGAACTTCTTTCTCCATTAGGTGAGTTTTTTTGCTTACTTGATTGCTTTATTATCGGAAGCACCTTCTTACTATCTCTAGTATCTGAATCCATTGTAGTTTTTACAGATATGTTATGATTCCAGATGGATGATTGAAGTGGAGATGAAAGAGATTTTCTTTCAGTCATTTCTTCAGATGGTACATTTTCCTTCATTAACATTTTGAAGTTCTCAGAGGAGTCTGTACCAATTGAAGTTCCCTGACTACATCTTGAGGGCATAGTATTAGAGCGGCCTCTAGTCTTCCCTGGTAGACATTCATCAGACACCCATTTTCTAGGAAAGGTGGCACTAGAGAGAGATGACGTCGACTCAGATAATCTGTTCCTCCTAAGAAACTGGCTGTTAAATGAAAAAAGAGACTTAAGTTTAGAAGTCTGCTTTCTGAATGATTTGTTTATCTAATGTATTGATAGAGCATCTCTTAACAAAACCAAACACTTACTGACCTGAAAATGGGTGCATGTTGAGGGTAAAGTCGAGACAAAAGGTCAACAGAAAAAGAATGCCTTCGCAACACCATTGGGTGTTCTCTACGTTTTGAAGAAGACCCAATATCAGGGGACAGGGGTGCATCAACCCCGAGTGAAAGAGCAGTCTCCAGTCTCTGAAGCCCTTGTTTTGCTTCTAGCAGGTGTCGCTTGCGAGCAATTCTTTCCAGCTGATAGCGCAGTCGTTTGCGGCGAATTCGATTCTCATTTCTTCTGAGCGCATGGTGTTTGAGGAGCTCTTCTTGTACCACCCGTTTCCTGTCACCCACAATTAATGATGGACGGATTGTTTCCCTACTGCTCTCATTCTCATTAATGCCAGTCAGTGCAGGCAGAGGAATGATATCTGTCTGGACCCCTGAGTCAAGCGTTCCCTTCTCCCTGATGGCAGCAAGACGCTGCTTTTCCTGCAATATCCACTGCTGGACTGTAAGATACACAAAAAGCATAGTTACAATATTAATGTAGTCTTAGTCATTAAAGCATGACATGTGTTTCGATAGAGACTGCAAAGTGTGTTTGTGATTTGCTCTGGATAAGAGTCTACTAAACACAGTAAGTTAAATCTAATATGCACTGTGGAACAATAAAATAATTTAGTTTTATTTCTTTCTACTGTATTTAATAGCTGCATTAATGACAAGACCTCTCTTAATAAAAAGCTTGAGACCCATCCGTAAGGAATATATAAAGAAGAAAAAATAGAACATAGATTTTTTAGAAATGGCAAAATAGATTATATTTTTCACTTAAATCTTTTTACCATTTTAAGTAAAATGACATTAATGTATTAAAAAATGTAAAATAGTAGCATTTTCACTAATGATTTAAGACCCCACTGTATATTACATTTAAATTTGTCAATAACCAAACATATATTTCAGCAATCTACGTTGTCTGCAAACTTTGCACACAAATAATTAAGCAAATAACTCACTCTCAGAGTGTTGCTTGTAAAGATGGGCCTGCTCTCTCTCCAAGTCTTTCTCAGCTCTTCTCTGTTCCACCAGGATTTCCTCACGCAGACATTCCACGTAGCGCTGATGCTCCTCCAGCCTCTGCCAGGGAGCTAACCTGTCGCTGGCTTCCTTACTGCCTACTTCTTCTGCCCTGATCACACACAGATATAAAGAGATGTTAATCAGAACACAGAAATCTTGAACATGTAGTCCAGTGGTTTGGTAAATGAGCTTTGCCTACATTTAGCATCTTTCAGTAACCAAGTAACCTGAACTCAATCCAAGCAAAAACAAGATAATAATACTCTAGAGATCTCATTATCAGTTCAACATTTCCAGGTACTGGCACAACAAATATAAACCACAGTACAAAAGTTTTCACCTTGAGTTAGGCGTCAGAACCTTAAATGGACCGCCTTCAATGATCTAAAAAAGAAACATGATTTGAGATTATACAGATATCATATTTTAAATGTACTATATGCTTTATGTAATGAGAGAAAGCACCTGATTTTAAAAGCACTTTAGATTATTCTCATGTAGACTGATATAGAATGTAGTATGCAACCTTACACGTCTCCTTTCCCTCAGAGCTGCTGCCTCTGCAGGGTGGTTAAATCGGTACTTCTGACGTCCTGCTAAAGTTATCACTGCACCTAAAACAAGCAGATAGTCAAATTCCACTTATGTGTTCATATACTCCATTTTAAAGTAATGCCACACACAGACTCTCAGATGTGTCAGTCATTTTATTACACTTTTAGTCCAACTGGCCTGAAATGTGCGTGTAAAAAAGTACCTGTGTTTTGTGCTAACCTTGTGCAAGTCGACAGGGTTCAGTGACCTGTCTGTTGTTGACCATGCAGATTGTGTGTGCTCGGGGTTTGAGGGTTACAACCCCGTTCTGATTCTCAATTTCACAAAGAGAACCCTCTGGAATGTCTAAGACATATTACAAAGCATTCGATTATATACAAAGTGGAACTTTTGATGCTATTAAAGTAAAAACATTGACACATTTGTCTGTAGAGATATGAAAATAGTTACCAATATGGGGTTCTTCCTCATTTGGATCCTGAGGTCCAATTTTAGTGATTCCTTCCTGTAGCACACAGAGGGAGGAGAAAGCACAAATATTAAATCAAAGAAGAATGTTGGCTGTACCCATTACTAATGAGCGTCTTAACACACACCATGGTACAAGGTTAGGTTTTGTAAACTACAGATTTCAAAAACATGCAGGAGGATTTTTATGGCTTTTCTTTCAGAAAGGAGTCAGAGTAAGAACCGTTTAGGAGACTAAGGAGCCAAAAGTGACCAGTGAAGTCTTAATAGTGTACCACATCCCAAGCTTCATTTAAATAAATGCCAAGGTATTAATAAGAAAATAATGACAAACAATTCTGAGTTTACAGTATATGTACTTGGTAGTTTAATACATGCACTTCATTAAGGGTCCCTTGGATATTTAAGGGTTCTTAAATCACAAAAAGGGCTTTGTTGATGGACTTCACATAGAGGCTCTCAATAAAGGGTTCCCCAGAGAGACTTTGACTTTACACACACTGACAACTGCAGATCCTGTATAGTGGCCCTGAGCCTGATAAAATCTCTAAGCCTCTGAAAACAAAAACACTCAACTTTACCTCATCATTTACACATAACAGCAGAAAGGAAATTTGAAGAAAGAAATAAGCTGGTGCAGAAAAGCAGAGCTGCTTTACCTGACTGTGGCAGGCATCTCAAAGAATTTTGTAGATAGAGCAAGAGTAAGAAAAGAAAGACGAGAAAAGGAGAATCTGAACAAAAGAAAGAGTTATTAGTTAGAAAAAGATCTATCTAAATATAGCTGAGAATATAAAAAAATTAGCTGATGTTAGACAGGTCTAATTTTATGAGCCTTTTATGAACTGAAGAGAAACTGAGCACTATTAAGGCTCTTACCCGGAGGTGGTAAATGGTGACTCCTGTGCTTAGGACATCCGGCTCCAGAGAGATGAGGTGGGGTTGGAGAGAATGGATCTGAACTCCTGCTCTGTCCTGGTTAATGTCTACACTGTACTGCTCAAGAAGAGCTCGCTTATCCTGCCAACTCTCAGACCAGTCTTTAGTAAGCTGTTCTATCTGGAGGTGAGGGTAGGTTACAGAGATTATTATAGTTGAGACTAAATGAACATCCAAATGTTTTTAATATTGCTTTAATAAGTTGTATAATATTTTCTCATATTAACAAACCTTGAGTTCATTCTGCAGGACTATGTCTGAAAGGCTGCTGTCTCTCTCATCACTCAGAGACGGGCTGGGGTTTCTCTGCAGTAAGCAGTCAGCAAAAACAATGTCGATATGAGTTAGTACTTTTATTGTCTTTTCCTGCGAGCATTTGCTAAGAGAAGTTAATTACCACAGAGAAGCTCAGCAGCATGCTCTTCAGTCGATCGATCTCTTCACGAAGATCCCTGATCAGCCTCACACTGGCATCCTGAGAATAAAACAGAACAGAAAATAAAGATTAATCAGTATCAGTGAACAGTAGTAGTTATGGATTGGTAGAAACTCTCATTTGCAAACACACCTCATTGACTCTCGGCTTGTTGACGATGTTCTTGGCATGAGCCGCATAGCGGAGGGTGCTGAGAGTCTCACTGTAGCTGCTGCAAGACGGCGAGATTGCTGTAGGGATGAGAAGATTATTTGCGGTTATGTGAAAATAACCAGTGATGGTGTGAAGGGGTCACCACCCCAGTGTTGATTATAAAATATTTTATTTGCCAATCATCTGTCTATCTATTTTCTCTAGTGCTTATCCTGCACACAGGTTCACCTGGAGGAATCACTATATCAACTGTACAATATTCTTTCTTAAATAAGACTTTCATAAAGCCTTAGATCTTGAACATAACCAGCAATTCAAGATCAGGTGAATAGCAATGTAGCATAATGAATATAAACCTCTGCTTGAAATTACTGCGTTATAACAGAAATGCAACACTCACTAATAAGTAATTCAAGTAGGCAACAATGCTGTGGCATAGTAAGGTGTAATGAATCATTATAATCCATAAATAGGCTTACTTGCAATCATTATGGTTTTGGAGTTGCCACCCAGGCTGTCTTTGAGGAGCCAGGTGAGGACGGAGTCTCTGTAGGGGATAAAGCAGTGTCTGCGGCTGCTGCTGGACAGGGAACTGGACTGACTGCCGACCGAGATGGACTCGCCCTCACTCAGCATGCTGTTAATGCTCTGACTGCTGCTGCACATCTGAGAGTTCTGAGCTAGGAGATGTCAGAGAAAACACATCAAACCATAATAGACATAAGTCTGTATTATACGAAGATTGCTTAAATATCCCATACCTAGTGCAGATATGACGATTCCCAGAGTAACTAGAGACTTGTTGATGTTGGCTCCTTCAGTAATCCGGTCTCTGCAATAGTTAGGGTCTGCTCTCTCACTGATGAAGCACAAGCACAAACAGTAGGAGTGTGAAATAACCAAGCAGCCCCACTAGGGGGCAAACTGATCGTAGTCAGAGAAAGTAGATTAAAACTTGTGGATTCAAAAATAAATAAATAAATAAATCACCAACCTGCCAGCCAAGTCCACTAGGTTGATCTTGCTTACTATTTCAGATGGAAGGTTATTCTCTAGTATTGCCTACAAAAGAACAAAATAATAGGTAAATGCTATTCATATTTCAAAGTGACAGTTTGAATACCAATAGAAATATTAAGAGCTTGTACTTAGTAGTAGTTAGTAAAATAGTTTATTCACATTTCAATTAAATAGATAATAATAAATAAAGTGTACTTTTCCATTAACTGTGATCCTACGTACATGGCTTAGTTATTGGCTTACGTACATAGTTATTTAATTGACTAATTTAAATGACTAATTTATTTTTTTTTTAATCTTTTTTCAGAAAATGAACTAGCTACATTTGTCAGAATATATTGAGCTATCATTCAATACTGGCATATCACCGGTCATGAAAAATGGAAGCAAACAAAAAGAGAAAACTTTCAATTTGAGCTCAACTTGAGATTTCAGTATTTCCATTTGGTTAGTAACATCCATATTAAACCACATGCCTGGTAAATCTCACAGGCTCCTCCTCTGTTGCTACTGTGGCACAGCCTGGCAGCCTGAAATCTGTGGCACACCGATGGGCACTTAACAGGCTCTTGTCAATCATGGACAAACTATTGCACAGCATCATCTCCAGGCTGCTGTCACTCTATCTATCTATCTGTCTGTCTGTCTGTCTGTCTGTCTGTGTGATGGTAGCTGGAAACAGGTAATTTCTCAGGCTACCTGTTCAGTCTGTTGGCATCATTTGTATTGTGACAGAAAGTCTAACTGGTCTCAAAACCAACCATTTTTTTAACAGGAATTGCCAGAATAGAAATTAGTTCAATACTGATGTTGAACCGACGTGGGATAAAGACCTGTGTGTACTGGATGCTGAAAATGGCATGTGATCGGCTGCTAGCATCATGAACATGTGTGGCAGCTGTGATGCGGTTAGCGATGCCCACTTCCAGCAGATCTGCTGCCTGCTTGTGGTCCTCTACCACATGCTGAGTAAGACCTGGAACACACACATAATATTTAAGCATCTTTATCTTCCTTTTTTATACACAAGACAACTGTATTCTACAGTCCTCTGTTAATGAGAAGCACTTCAGTCAAGCATGTGTGCAGTCATTTAATTAAAGGGTGAGTATTTACATCTAAAGCACTATTTGGATTGGATTACTTTTACATGAAGAGGTGAAGTGAACTAATTCTAGATTTTATATATTTTATCTACAATAACAGAATGCAAAGAAATAAGAAGACACACAAACACATAAGCACCATCTAGTTTATAAGGAACATTTGTACATTTATGCAGTTATCTAATCAGTTGAACAGTCAATCGTGTGGCAGCAGTGCAATGCAGAAATCATGAAGATACAGATCAGGAGCTTTTACAGTATAAACAACTATCTAGTCTAGCTAATAGAGCACAAGCCCTACGACAAGCAGTTCTAATTAATAATCTTATTATAATCATCATATTAACATTTTGTCTCCAAAATACTTAGCCTATATTAATAGTACTTTACTGAGAATGAGAGAGAGAGAGAGAGGGAGGGAGGGAGGGAGAGAGAGAGAGAGAGAGATATTTGCTGCAGACTGTGTGTGTATTCCACTGGGTTTTTTTTTTTTTACAGCCACAGGAAAGTTAGGTCATTTCCTGTGCTGTTCAAGTCTTTCTCTTGATATACACAATGACTGGATGTTGGACACGGGGCAAAACAGGCTTAAGGAAATTGAAGCTGAGCCAAAGCACTGCTCTTTAATTATACCAGCTGTAAACAGAACAGTGTTGGTTTGTAGTTTGTTGTTCAGGATTGGTTTCGTTAAAAAATGAATCTAATTCCTATTCTAAACAGCTGTTTTTCTTCGAACTCTTACCCTGCACATATGGTCCTTTTTCTGGGTGCTCCCTCACACGCAGTGCCACTGGCTTTTTCTGTTCTGCCCCTCTCAGCAGATCACGTACTCGCTCGTTGTAGATCTCTAAGAAACTGGAGGAGAGGGAGTGAAAAATAATTACAGCATTCACGCCTAAACAAAGAGTGCTTAGCCCAAGTCTGGGTCATACATAGGACACAAATAGACAAACACACACTACATGTGTGCAGGGGTACATTGCTCTTTTACCTAACTTCAACCCTGCAGGTCTGTCCATCAGGAGAGTCTATACCAGATCGAAACAGCCCCTGAATTCATGGGAAGAAAGATACAACACAGTGACTTTCACATTATGATTAAAAAATATTACATTTCATATCAGAAACTTACTTGACAAATTCTTGGCGTCAATCCAATAGAATCCTGCGTTAGAAAGAAGAGTTGAAATGATTACATTTATGCAATACATTTAATAAAAGCACACATAGTTATGTAGTAAGCAAAGCCTGCACTTCTGTTACTCACTGGATTGCCCATCATGGTGTAGGTTTTCCCTGAGCCTGTCTGTCCATATGCAAACAGGCAGACGTTGTAACCTTCAGCTGCCCCAGTCAACACACACATGCCCAGATCCTGGAACACCTACAAAAAAAGGACACGTTTTCACACTCAATTTACGCTCTATAATACTGACCAACCTCTTACATGGCATGAGATGTAGAAGCAGTATAGCAAGGATCAGATATTAATGGAAGACATTTAGGACAACACTTCATTCGCAGAAGGTCTTTGTTGACATGACTGTATTCTCATCAGATTCAGATTCTGTAATTAATCCAAGAAAAAATTAAGTCATAATCATCAGCCCAACAATGATGATTACAAACAAGAAACAATATGTTAAATCTACATCAAATGTATCAGTGTTAAATCTACATCAATGTTTCAGTCTCATACTCTGAAGTCTTCTGTCAGAACACCTGATCAGCTCATAAACTTCTGTGTATATCAGAAGCAGCTGGAACACAGTAAAGTGTAAAAGTAGAATAGAAGGATAGAGGCTGGAAAAGGTACTGAGGGGGTTGATATGACCATGTGGAGGTCTTATACAACCACATGTTTTCTTTTTCCTCTCCTCTTACTGAGAAGGAGGCAGCAGATTCAGCCCTTCATACACACACTGGCAGGCTAGCACAAACCCAGACAGCACATTCTCCGCTCACACAGCATTTGGTCTTCATCAGACACATACTGAGAAAGGTGGGAGTCTTACTAGCTTTCCAGGTCAGATTTCAGAAAAACACATCAAATCCATATGGATATTCTCTAGAGCACATGCAGGTATGAGTACTCAACCTAAACAGAGAATGTTTTTTAGACATTTTCTGATTTCAAGACTGAATAGACCTTTGTGTGCATTGGGAGTAAGTTAAATAGTTCAAAACAAAAGAGCTTTGCTTTTTTAGACCAATTTCATAGATCAAATATTGACAGTGGTGCAATTCTACAACAATAAGAATACAAATGACCTTGTCTACGTGCCTGCCAAGCTCCATTAACACATTGACAGCTATGGTTTGATACATGTCTCCAGATTTATTACTGTACAGCGGAGAAAGTAAAGAGAGCTCAAATCCGGCACACCTCTCAACTTCAAATAACACTTCATCAGCTCTGCTGTGTGAACAAAAGGTGTGTGAGGGATTACGTAAATATGACCTTTGCCCTCTGTGTACGGTGTGACTCAGCAAATTAAAAGTCGCTCCAAAGCTAGTGAAAGGCAGATGTGTTGACTAACAATACTCAGCTGGATTTATGCGGTCGAGCAGTTTCCACCCTCCTAATGGGCATCCTGAATAGGGGCTAATTGGCAGGCAATCTACAAAAAGAGAGGATCAGCAGCAGCTTTCTAAAGAGTGCTGGCACTCCTGTCCTCTTTTCACTTAATTAGCCTGAGCTTGACTCCTCTGCCTTAAGAAACCAATGTGGGGGGGGAAAGCACTTCACTAGGCTAGGGTCACTTACAGCTTTTAATGTCACAGCATGAAAATAATTAATCTCTTTAAGAATCTAACACACTCTACTGCAATACATAATAGCCAAGAGCCCTGGTTCCCAAAGTGGGGTCTGGGAACCTCTGGGGGTCTGTAAAGGAAGGCCAATGAATGGAAACATTCATTAAAAAATTAAATGGCCAACATATTTAAATAATGTGTCTAATTTTAGGTCAAAATTGGAGTGGAAATTAATGGAGACCAAAACTGTTAAAAGATTGAGAAACTTAGGCTTAGACACGTACAGATGAGCACACATAATGCCAAGGCTCCATTTAAGGTGTAACACAATACCACTATCTGTATCTGTGTACAGATTTAAATCAGGAAGGTTTTTTTCTTAGTAAGATAATAAAAAATACTGATAAGGCTCTGTCAGCATACTCTGTGAATTTTGGTTAATCTACATCATCTGAGTTCCTAATTGGTCTAAAATATTTCAGGAGTTGTCATTAGTGTAATTTGTGCCTTCTGTTTAATACTTTAAACTAACTTGGGTGGTTCTGTTTTCCAGAAAAAATATAAACAATATAAACTAGTAGACTATTTTCAATCACAGAAACCCTGACCAATAAACTTGTAAATGCATTTCAGTGTGTATAAGGAAACGTAAATTAAAAAAAAAAAAAAAGTTTTTGATTCCCGCAGAATCCCAATCCTGATGCTCTCCTCTAGTTATATCTAAAAACTCTATGTACATTTATTGGTGGAAGAAACAGTTAACAAAATGTCCTGCATTGAAACATCAGCCTCCAATGTGCATAGAACTTAGATTAATTTAAAGCACTGAGAGTCACTGAGGAGTCAAACACGCAAAAAGCAGTGAAGCAAAAAACAAAGACTTAACACTGCCATCAACAGGAAGCTCACGGCTCTCGGAGCCTGTGTTTGTGTGTATGCTTGTTTTCCTGAAGGAAATCCATATGAAAACAACAGCACACATACACAAGCCTTAGCTGGCCTCCTTTTTCTTTCGGCAGCTTTAAAAATGCAAACATGTGCTGCCAAACTGGCAGCAAGTGTAAATCAGTATACAACATATATTTTAGAAATTAATTGAAGAATCATGGTTTTGTCCAATCACAAAAGAAAAGACCAGTCCGTCTATCTGAGGATTCATTCGGAATGTCAAATGAGCTTATACTGTATAGTAAACGACAGTGGCCTCAGTGTAGTATGCAGAGTTTACAGCGGACTGAACAGGTTTAAAAAGTAAGGCTTATAAATAAAGTCACCGAAAAATCAAAAGTACAAAAGAAGGGGGGAAATGTGTGTATACGACGTGTAATAAATCCACTTTAGCAAAAGCACTTTAATCAGTGTTTGTGGTGGACTGCACAGAAGAGACAGAGGTTCATGTGGCTGACTCAGAAGCAAGACCTATGAAACTTAGTGAAGTCTACTGAACCACAGCCTAATATGTCAGTGACACATATGACATCTGATCTAGGGAGACATATGCTGCATAAGTTTGAATAAGGTTAACATTTAAGCCACATATCCAAAATACGGTTAAAACGTCTTCCTTTCATCTCAGAAATATTGCCAGATTGCGTCCAATGCTGTCGTTTTCTGTTGCTAAGAGACTGATCAACACTTTTGTCTTTTCCCGTATCTGCTGTAATGCCTTGTTGGCTGGGGTGTCAAAAGCTACCTTAAACAAATTGCAGGTAGTGCAAAGTTCGGCTGCTAAAATTCTAACTAGAACAAAGTTAAGAGATCATATTACTCCCGTTTTGGAGTCCTTGCACTGGCTCCCCATTAAGTTTAGGGTTGGTTTTAAGATTTTGATTACCTACAAGGCCTTACACAGGTTGGCTCCTCAATATCTGACTGATTTTTAATTCCTTATATTCCATCTCGCAACCTTCGTTCTTCTGAAACCGGTCTTTTAACTGTTCCTTCAACTCGTTTACGATCGATGGGAAACAGGGCTTTCTCTTCACTAGCTCCAAAACTTTGGAATTCTTTACCAACTGAGATAAGGCAAGCAAAATCTCTTGGCATTTTTAAATCTCAGCTTAAAACTCTTTTTTTAGGGTAGCTTTTAATTTAACTAATTGTAATTTTACATTGTGCTTATTTTATAGTCTATTTTTGTTGCTTTAATTTTAATCTTTATATTATGTGGTGAATTTTTGTTGTTTTATTTGCTTTTTATTTGTAAAGTGCTTTGAGATGTACTTTTAAAGGCGCTATAGAAAATAAAGGTTATTATTATATTACAGCTCGCTGGAAAGATGTATGGATTAAATGATGTCATTCAAAAACCGCAAACACAGATCCAGCTCCATAACATTCACGGTGTGTGACAGATTCATTTCAGTGGCATGCTATTATTAAAAATAGTGTGCCAAATTTTTCCAAATAGTTTTCCAAATTGTGGCTGTGGAATTAGATTATTATAACTGACAATTAGATTTTAAGGTACCAAACCACCTCCAATAAAGTCAAAGCAGGTTGAGTAAGTTATTAATAATGTGAGTTATGAAACATCGTATTGGCTCAACTGACATTTTACACATCACATTACACATCTTTATGTGCTGGAATAATATCAGGAGCTCTTAATCGTAGGGCTGGTTTGTAAAATACATTAGATGATTGTGGACATTTGAACATCACACCTATATGTGGTTCTTCCCCAAACTTTTGCCACAAAGCTGTAGTGACGTGACATACAGCTATGTACGGTGACCCAAACTCAGAATTCGTTCTCTGCATTTAACCCATCCAAAGTGCACACACACAGCAGTGAACACACACACACCCCGTGAACACACACGGAGCAGTGGGCAGCCATTTATGCTGTGGCGCACTGGGAGCAGTGGGGGTTGGGGGGGCACCTCAGTTGTGGTATTACTGACCAGAGACTCAAACCCACAACCTTAAGGTTAGGAGTCAAACTCTCTAACAGTTAGGCCACGACTTCCCATATAGTATAGTATATGGGAAGTATATGTATAGTAACCAGTTGTACAGGAAATTTTTACTGTTTAAAATTTCCCTTCACTGAAACTATGGGGCCAAAATCTGCTCCAGCATGACAATGGCCCTGTGTACTATCCATGAAAACATGGAGTGTTAAGATTGGAGTGAAAGAACTGAAGTGTCCGGCACAGAGCCCTGACCTCCACACCACTGAACACCTTTGGGATGAACTGGAGCGTTGACTGCAGCTTGGGGCTCCTCACCAAAAATCAGTGCCAAAGCTCTGGTGGTTGAATAAGCAAATCGCCACAATCCAAAATTCAATGAAAAGCCTTCCTAAAAAGAGTGCAAATTATTATAAAAGCAAAAAGAGGGATAAATCTGGAATGGAATGTTAAAAAATCATGGGCGTGATGGTCAGCAGTTCATAAACATTTGGCTGTATTGTTTACATTACAAGTTGCACCAATTTCAGAAAAAAATCATTTTGTGATCTAACACATTTGGCTTAATAATGAAAAAGTGCATAAGATGGATGAAGATTGTACAATATTGTTCCTGATACAGGATACAGGATATTTGTTCCGGGTTTCTTAGTGTTTCTGAGTGACTTCAGCCAAGCAGGTCAACACTGGAAGGCTGCACTGGACAGCTGGCAAATAACTTAAACACCAATGAAACAAAAGGAAAAGCAAAAGTTGTGACAAATGTAAAGTCACTGGGAAATGATGTGTTACTAAAAACGTTCTATATATTATAAATGTTTAGTGTCATGTTATGGGAACATTATGGTTTCATTTTATGGATATGCTAAGTTTAATATCCTGTTTATATCTTCATGTGAACCAGTGACAAAGGAGCCAATGGGTGAGTGAATGTGTGTGTGCGTGCGAGTGTGTGTGTGTGTGAGGGAGAGGGAGGGGACTGGGAGAGAGTTCACTGGCAATGACTCAACTTGCCTCATCAGGCATACTTTCATAGACTTTTGTAGGTCAAGTTTGCACAGTGGGATAGGAAAGTCAGGAATAGCATTTATCAACCACCTGTTGCTGCAAGTGGCTATCTAAATTAAATCAAGGCCAAATTAAGAGGCACAGAAGTTTCAATGGAGTATTCAGAAATTCAGTCATTCATGAACAGTAATTCTTATGAGGGTTAAATATCTTCCGCGGCCTGAGTGGAATATCGTTCCACGGAATATCGTTCCATCTTTTCTGGAGCTTGGGTTTAAATGCTTTTTTTTTTTGCATTGTTGTCTTTGTTAGTGTGTTTACTGGGTAATATAAAATATCTTGTTTCCTCTCCGCTGCTAATAACTTTTTTCGAATGCTCTTTTTTCGAATGCCACTGATAGAAAAATTCAAATGTCAGTCTGTGAATAAATTAACCAGAGTGTGTGCAGTGACGAAGAAAGAGCCGCTGATATGCGATGAGCAGACAGTGTGTCTATTATTTTTCAAGACTAGCAGTGCATACAGACACACAAAATGACAAATACAGAGGACATAATCAAACCTCACACTGACTCCAGAGGAGAGAGGGAGTGTGTGTGTGTGTGTGTGTTAGAGAAAGAGAGAGGGAGGGAGGGGAGAAAAGAGAGGAAAATTAGAGAAACAGAAATACAAGAGCTGACTTCACTTGGAAAAGAAAACCAGCTTTGTTTCCCAGCTTTTCATCAGTGACGTCCACGCAGTGCAATCTTTCATTTAAGCAGCTGTGCTTTTGGCTGTAGACGGATCTGGAATTCCCTCTTCCCTCCACCCCACTAAGATCTCCACTTTCTGCTTTGTTTCTCAGCCTAGCTCATGTACCACACACTCGCATCGGTGCATTTGTTCCAACACTCACATGTTAACTCTCCTGCTTAATACACAAACTAGACAAGATTTAAGAAAGTTCCTAAAGCTCTAAGCTCTGAGCACATGAGCACAACAGCTGGCTTCCATTACTCCTCTTTATCTGCTCTGTTTCATGGCCTAGACAACCTCCCCCTCCTCACTGATTCCTTCTTCCTGCTCGCTCCCAACTTGAATGCATACAGAACCTTCTCCATGATCTACAATCTCTCACTACATTAATTGCTTACATTTCCATACACAGCCATCTCAAGGTACAGGAAGAAAGAAAGATAAAGCATGAAAGTGGAGCTGGATTTCCCTCCAGCAGCAGTTTTACGGTGAACCCGTCTCTCAAGTGCGAATCCAGAGCTACGCTACTGCGGGTAAAGTCTTGGTTTATAGCTGTATGCTCAAAAGCAATTAAGCTTCGCAAGAGCTGCTGATGAATGGATAGCTGGACAAAAACGTTTAGACCCGGCAAGACTAAAATATTGGAAGATTATTAGAGATAATAATTATTGAAGATTATTAGCTTTTCAAGAAGACACTAAAGTCTCAAAACAAACCCAGACAAACTTCATGGCTATGTAGGACTGCAAACAGGTTCTTAGGTTTATTGAACATTTTAAGCTTTTAGAGCCAATGATAATACACAATATGGAGTTTTAACACATTAGGTTTAAAAATATTTATAAATATAAAAAAGTATGTTGAGTATGTTATAAGAACCTTTATGGCATAATCTTGATATACTAAGTAAATGTAGGCTGCTGGGTTCTGGAGCCCCGTATAGATATGACACTGTGCTAAGTCAACAACTGTTATAGTTGGTTACAGTTTAACACATGCTCTTGCCTCATGAGGAAGGGGGAACCCAGATTCTTCTGGTACATGCTGGAATTTGTATTAATCCCATTTGGATAATAAAATAGAGTGATAGAGCTACATTTGTAGCACAGTAGAGTGACCGAATCTAGTTCTTCAACATTTGTGAACATTGTGGGGCATCAATCATCATTGACTAAGCAAATTAATCAGGTGACTTCTAGAATCTGCTTAACATGTATTAACCACCTTCTCTGCAATGAGCTGGCAACACTGGTGACTATCATATGCTGATACAGCTGAAAAGAAAAACAGCAGATGTTCCCATTTCCAGCTTATATGTGATATTAAAATACATCCTGCTAATTAGCCAATAAAAAAAAAACTAGCTATAACTATCGGAATGTAACACAATTAAAACGAACTCGTTTTCATTTTAGATGCCAATTCTTCATTAACAAGTGCATAGCATATCAGTATCACATAAAACTTGTGGAATGATTGCTTGCATAAACTCAACAAAAACAGAACCGTTGCCTAATATAAGCATTTCGTTCACATTTTATTATTTGGGAACTATTTCAACCTATAACAGGATGTCTGCCAAATATCTAGGTTTTTTTTTTGTATTTAAAACAACATTCTAAAAATATTCCCAATAATATTTGCTTATATAGTCTCAGACGGTTTGCCAAAGGCTGTGAACAAAACAGACAGACAGACAGACAGACAGACAGACAGAGGAGTGATTCTCGAGCATTGACATTGTGGAGTATATGTCGTTATTGTACATGAGTATCTGAATATATGTGAAATTATTCAGGGCATATTATTATGATCCCTTTTATTCATTATATTTTTTTTAAATATTACCAGTTTGCAATGTAAAATGGTGTGTGTGTGTGTGTGTGTGTGTGTGTGTGTGTGTGTGTGTGTGTGTGTGTATACGCTTGTTAAGCTTTATAACAGACAAAGAACTAAACAGTGGTTTGAGGAGGAATACTAAGGAAAAGAAAGCCTTATGCACACTCAGGGATCCACGTGAATCTAATCGTCCCATTACACAAAGTAGATTTGCAAAATGCAATTAGCTCTAAATTAGATATAACTGGATAAGCAATAAGAAACACCTCTGATACTGTGTTTTGAGGGGTTTCTAGGGGTTTTGACTGTCTTCTGGTTCTACAGTTGTGTAACTGTCTTGGATCTGTAGTCTTAAAACTACAGAGCTCATCAATGCTACAGCAACATGACAGTGCTGGGGATAAACATGCATGAGATGATGCTCACCTCCTCCTGTGATGCATAGTTGGGTGCCTCTGGGTTCACGGACCAGTAGCAGTAATCAAAGGGAAACTCTAACAGCCTCTCTCTGGAGTCACCTGGAGCCTCAGTTCGCACATCCATACGCCCATCCAGCTGTAAAAAGGAAATTACTGGGAGTGAGTAAGTGAGAGAAAAGGAGAGGGAGAGAGAGAGAAACAAGAGAAGGAGAACTCAAGACCCAGAGGCAAGAGTGTGAAAAATGTCATATCTCCAATGCCAAAGCTCTAACAGGCTCTGATGAGGTCATATCCTATGAGAGAGTGTATTTAAAGCATGAATTACTGATACTAAACACATGTGTAGCCAGCTTCCTTTTATTATTCTCTTAAGCAATAATGACAGATTATAACTCATAACGTACAAATTTCCGCTGAAGCCTCATTTGCAGTTTAAGATTTTGAAAGAAGTAGCTGGACCGTTTCTCTTGTAACTTTTACTACACTTTATAAAATGATGCAAAACATCTAAAGATGCACAGCCTGCCTATGGGTGGTCGAAAGCAGATCCTACGACAATAATGTTCCACTCTGTTCTAAAGCTCAACAGAAGAAATAAATGATTTGACTACACATGAATGGCTCTCTGCTGACATTTAGAAAACCGCTGTTCCATTTACCGTCAGCACAAAGCAGTAAACACATCGGTGCAAATGTGAAATGCACGCACACACACACACACACACACACACACACACACACACACACACACACTCCTTAGCAGTTTATCAGCTATTAAACAGACCTGACCTGCATCAATGGCCATTCAGCTGTGTCATTTACTGACAGTGTGCCATGTCTTGTCGTGGTAAAACAACAGGGAAAGGAGCGTGCGGAAACATGCCACTGGTCGCTAATGGCAACGGTGTGTTTGCCTCAGTGGTGAAGTACTTTCCTGGCTCCATTCAGCATGCGTTACCTCACAACTCTACACTGCTTTACTACACACATTAAATCTCTGCTGTACGGTTTAGATCCAACATTTTATACAAGTTGAGCTTAAGAAAAAGTGCCTCATTACTGCAATCTGTCTGCTATTCAAATTTTACAAGATTTCTAAAGCAGGATGTGTATTAATACTGTTAAATCTGATTCTCTGCATGCTAATGTCTCACTAAGAAAACCATCAGATTGGACCAGCCTCATGTTCTACATCCTATATCAATCAGACTGGAAAACCACATCCAAGATACTAGAAGCTTTGTAGAAGTTTTCCATGACTCTGAACATGCTGCTTAATAATACGTTAATAAACTCTGACTGATGGCTCTGACAGAATATAAATGCTCATGTTTACACATCAATCGGAATAGTAAATTGATTAAAGACAATCTGAATACAATTTCATTTTGGGCTGAGTGAGGTGGGAAATCGTTTAATTAACCTGTTAAATAGATCTGAATACTTTATCAGGATCTAAACGTGCGTTCTACATGTGTAATGAATATAATTGTGAGGTTGGCCAGTAACATGGACAGCTTTTTAAGGCAGAAGGGTGTTAAGCATTTTAAATTCATCAGCAAGGATGTAGAACATAGTCACAGTACAAAAAAACTGGGATTGTGGTGGATGATGAGAGAAAACCTTTAATCCAATGTGCAGTCATTCACAGACAAATTCCATCACTTGACCTTTAATTGTTCAGTTGCATAAATGAGATAAACATGTAGCGATGCAGTTCATTTTAAATCTTCAATGTGTGTGAGTGTTTGTGTGTGTGTGACTCCAGCCTTGTATATCCTCTTGTCCTGTATGTGTATAAGCCAATCCATGTTTAGCTATCTCTAAATAACTCCTCTTGGGACAAAAAGCTAAAGACTTTGGTTTTGTTTCCTCCCACTTTCTCTTTCCACACAACAACAGTTAACCCCAACACAGCCTGACTTCTAACTCAATGCTCTGTTCCCTCCTTGAGATCCATGAAGCTGTCTACATATGATTTAAAACCCTGATACATGATTACTTGGCATCAAATGTCAAGCAATAGCTCAGGTCATAGACCTACAGCTGAAGTAAACCATCCACGGCTCAAGACAGAAGGACAATAAGGTATTTTTTACACTGGCACTCAGGTAATGGAATGTAAGTGTCAGTGGTTCCATCCCGGTATAATGCACAGCCACATCTTCAGTAAGCACTTGAAGCTTGGTGTGATCTCTTATGCTAGAGCATTATGACTTCTGTAACTGTTAATATCCCGACAGTAATATCTATATACTGAAGGGATGATGCAGAAAACGTGAAAGATATGTTTATGTCTGTTTATACACTTCTCATGTAGATGAGACTTTAATCATGAATTCACAAGATACATTATTATCCTGTGGCCTTAGTTACTGTCGCGTGTCACACATTTGAGAGTAAAAATAGCCTTGTCCGTATTCTCCACTATGATATACACTAGTGTTTTTTTGGAAAAAGATTCTTTTTTTCCCTGTTTCTCTGACTTCATACTGTGCACCAGTTCCTCCTCAGCCTGGTTATATTTACACTCACCATTTATAAATTGGCTGACCATTAATTATCATGTAGGTAATTAACAGTTGTGACAAAGACTGAACATATAAATACAATTTACACACACACACACACACACACACAAACAATATTATTCCCTGAATAATTTCACATTATTATACAGATACAATAACGACATTATATAATACTCCACATGACACAATAATAACTGAATTTACACAAATTCACAAAAACAGTCATTGATCTTCCAGGTATCAACACACATAGTTCCATTTGTGAAAATTGAGTTATTTCATACACCTGAGCAATTGAGGTTTAAGGGCCTTGCTCAGGGGCCCTGCAGTGGCAACTTGGTGGACCTGGGATTCGAACCAGTGACCTTCTGATCAGTAGTTGAACACCTTAACCACTGAGCTACCACATCCCACATCCCAAACCTGAGTTATTTTGTCTTGTGTATTAGCTTGGGAAACCTTATTTATGGCGGTACTAAGTAAAGAAAAAACAAAATGCAATCCTTCTTCTTATTGTTTTTTTGTAACGATTAACATTTTGCAGATTCTACAAGGTGTATAAAAAAATAGGACCCCAACTGTATATGTTAAAAAACCTTTTTTCAGATTTTTTAACATATACAGTTGGGGTCCTATTTTTTATGTATTCAAATACATTACTGCACTGTAAAATACAAACTACTACAAAAACAATGTCATTAAAATTGCACTGTTCTGTACTGATACTGTGAATCTTGAACCTAATCAGGATCAGTATTGTCTGTACATATACTTATATAGCAACATATACGTCTTTAATATAACAATTAGTTACAAATGTGCAAATAACCACGATAGTTGTGACTGAATCTATTTGTGTATAACAAAACTGTGTTGTTCTGAGGCTGAGCATAAAGAACAGACACAACTTTGTGGCCTCGCTTTCTGTCACACACAATAATCCCACAAATCAGGTTATGTAGCGTTGGTTTCAGTCCACACACAGAGCTGGAATTCGGGGATGGAGTAAGTGCATTTCTACACTGTTTACTCGTCTTTAACTACATGGCTGTTATGTGAGTAAGTCTGTGTGGAAGCTTTGATGAGGTGACTACAAACCAAATGTTTGTTTGTTCAGTGGATGCTTTCAATAAACACCAGTGTAATGGTGCAGGAAGTGGACACTCTCCTCTAAGCTTCCTGTTAACATGATCAAGCCTGAGACTGCATCTTTTCCTTTTAATCCTGAATGCGTGTAAACAGCAGCACTGCTTTATTGTATTTTATAAAATTCCCTGTGATGTATGGCAGCTACATTCTGGCAACACAGAACAGATAGAGAACTTACCTTGACATTTCTTACTCTCACCACTTTGTCCTCCACCTGTACAGCTATTCTCCCTCCATCCACTCTTTCCCTGAAGGACAAGACAGAAGAAAGTGATAATCTGACATTTACATTTCTGGGATTTAGTTGACAGCCTTATCCAGAGTGACTTAGATTTTATTTTCATTTATAGAACTGAGCAACTGATGGTTAGGGGGCCCAGCAGTGGCAGCTTGGTGGGGCTGGGATTCAAACTCATGACCTTCCGATCAGTAATCTAACACCTTAAACACTAGGCTAACACATCCCACATGACATCTGATATAACATCAAAAAAGTACGTATTTAAACCAAGACCATGACTTTCTGTTCTTTCCAGAGCAAACTGCACAACACTTTTGTGCTACTAGACAGGTGAAGATTTAGATTTAAGCACCTTTACATTCTAATACGGTGCTGTTTCCAGAGAAGGGATGAACAAACCTATTTTTAAAAGTGTGCAGTTGTTGATTTGATGTGGAGGATTTCCTGTGAGGAGATATGTATATTTAGCTGTTTTTAAAGGAGTCTTCAGTGTCAGAACTTAACGCTTGTGTGGTGTTCAGGTCACATTGAGCAGTTTTATCATTTGTTGGAAATTATCTGCATTTCCAGATACATTATTGTGAGCTGTATTTGATAGTCATTGACTGCAATAACCTTTTGTTTCTCAATTCTATATATTTCTATATAATCAATCAATTCAAAATAATAAACATTAATTGAAACATGGTTTACACAAGGTTTAAATACAGTATGATTTCTTACACAGATTATAACATTATCATGAAAATAAATAACACTTTCGATATCTTTATTGTTTGAGACTGAGATAAAGACTAAACGTGTAAAGGAAATCATTCCATTGTTATTGTTATTTACAACGTGCCAAGTGGAGTTACGTAATGATTGGAGTATGCTTGTTAACCCACTACAGCAGACAGATTCAGACAAATTCCTCACATTCATAACTACAAACATTTTCTATTTGTTCAAAGTAGTTACTGAATACTAGGCTTTATACGAAACTTTACGAAGATAAGCCAAAATAAAATGCTTTTACTTTAAAAGGCAATAGTCTTGAAATTGCTCCCGAGGGATCCAAAGTCAGGAGTCGACTCTATACAGACGAGTCAAAACAGCGTGAAGTGGTTTGTATCTGAGACTCTACTCTCTACTCCTTTATTATGCTGCACTGCAAACTCAGAGTGTGTCAAACAGACATGAAAACACATTAGTGAACAACTCCATGAGCTGCACAGCTGAGGGAAAGCAGACTTGCTGTGTGTGTGTGTGTGTGTGTGTAAGGGGGGGTGAGAGAGAGAGAGAGAGAGAGAGAGAGAGAGAGAGAGAGAGAGAGAGCAAGAGCAAGAGAGAGCGAGAGAGAGCAAGAGAGAGCAATAGAGAATAAGAGTGAGTGAGAGAGAGAGAGAGCGCAATAGAGAGTGAGAGCTAGGACAGCTGTGTGTGCATTCCAGCTGTTCCAGACTGATGCAAGAGATTGAAATCTGAAGTCCATCCCAAAACTGGGTCAGTATAAATTATTAAATACTGATTTTTAATTTGTTTAAAAGCTGTTCAGGTCTGCAGTGTGTATCAGAGCAAGGATTTAATTTATACCCCACAATCAGTACCAACAGATTTCCCTTTCTCTGCCAACCCTAAAGGCAGCCCTGCCTAAAACCTCAGCAGCCTGCCTTCTCATCTCCTTGTCATGAGGAAGATTTATAACAAGACTCATGCATCAAAACCTGTTCTGAAGAACATAATATAAACCAAGATATTTGTGCAAGATTTCCATACAGTGTGCTTCTGACAGAACTGTGTGCTTCTGTGTTAGCAGCACTAGCTTTAGATCTTGTAATGAGTTTTGCTTCTCTCTCTGTTCTTCCTATAACTGTCTTTCCCTTGTTTCTGGTTAGTTGGTGGAAACTTGCTGGAAGGATTGCGGAACTTATTTATCTTGCTATTTATTTAACAGCTGAATACACTTCTGTTCAGCTTCACTTCTAAACTAATTTAGATTCAAGCGTATGCCAAATAAATAATTGTAAATGTCAATGAACCACAACAGAAGCCACTACATCTAAAAAATGTGGTTTTGTTTCGACAAACATAGGAAGTACTGAAAAGCAGGAAGCAGACCCTATTGTCACTGTGCTCTATATAAAACTAGGCTTATTATAAAGACACATCTATTTGCATAACCGGAACAGTAAGACACGAGGTCGTCCTTTGTCATGGATAGACAGTTTGTGGGGACATTTAAATAATGCTGCTGAAACATACAAATTGATCTGACTCGGGTCGAGCCGGTAGACCGACTTTTAGTTTCTGCTGATCCATAAATGTTTGATGTTTGATAAACTCTTTTCTCTCCTTTCTACCAGCACCATACGGCTTGCAAAGATCTACCAGAAAGATCTACCAGCTATCTACCGGTTTGACCAGCCGGTGGACGGTCAGACCAAGCATGATTTTTTCAGCAGTTGAGACCTCTTACTCCAGGCGTGGTTACTCCTATCTGCTGGTACAGTAGCATTAGGAGTTTGGGTAAAGTGAAATGTGAGTTCTTTTTAGACTGAGCTGGAAATGGCCTTCACCCTCAGAGTCTCAACTCAACATCCTGCAGTAATTTAGCTCATGCTGGTGGGTGGAGCTACCCCATGTCTGGGGTAATAGGGCTGTTAAAGAGCTGAGGGGGGGAAAAAAATAAAGCACATTTTCCAACAATATAATAAAGTAGCATGCAATTGCGTCTATAACGTAAAAAAGCTACATTTATATGCAGTGGACCTCGAATTTAATAACAAATATTTGCTGATATAAAAAAAAAAAGTAAACTCTTAAGACTCAGAGAAAAACAAAACAAAACACCAAACTTTTACACCTATTTTACTTAGTATCTAAATAAACACTTCATTTTTAGGACAAAACGTTAAAAGGAAACTTACAGCTTTAGCTGTTTTGATATCAAGAGGCAAGACGATGAACCGATTCGTTGAGTCGACTCCAATTCCCACACATAGCAACACCAGCAACAAAAGCTCTCCGTTGGCACTTTTAACAATAATATCTTTAATAAAGTCCAACAGCATTTGCGTTAACACAACAGGGCTTTCTTTCTGACTTACCTTGAGTTTAGAGGACGGACTCGAATTGCGACTTTTACGTTTGCCATTGAGGTTTTAAACAGAACGGAGGAATTGAAATAAAGTGTCGAGTCAGAGTCTGTATGTGGTTAACTGGCAGCTGAGAAACTGTACATCCTGATCAAATGGTGGTCGTCGACGATGAGAGTTAAAATCCATGATGT
The DNA here is from genome assembly GCF_030014155.1 of Tachysurus vachellii. NCBI lineage: Eukaryota > Metazoa > Chordata > Actinopteri > Siluriformes > Bagridae > Tachysurus > Tachysurus vachellii. The sequence goes on from NC_083469.1 coordinate 16,514,858, forward strand.
TTATGGCAGTGAAGGAAAAAGCAGAAGAGCTGATAGAGAAACTACACTGAAGCTGAAACAGGAGACCCAGGAGGAGGAGGGAGGAGATCACAGGCTCTGTGGCCAACCATGTGCTCACTCTATACACTAATAATAAATAAGCTACAGCCAAGTTTACTAAATAGCTCTTAAGTGCATTTCTTTAACTGAAGTTTGCTGAACTGTCCCAGTATGTGAATAATGATATGATAAAAAGCAGATGCAGTAGATTTCCAAATATGCTTCATTTAATAATCAAAGTTTGGATCTATAATATTGCATTAATAGAGTTCATTTGAAAACAAACTGAAACTTCATTTAAAAAAAATAAATATATATATATATATATATATATATATATATATATATATATATATATATATATATATATATATATATATATATATATATATAATAATCCATTCATCTTCAGTGACCTCAATATCCTGGTCATAGCCAGTGTGGCTCTGAAGCCTATACCCAGAAAAAAGACACAAACACACACACAGACACACACACAGAGACAGACAGACACACACAGATACAGACACACACAGACAGACAGACAGACACACACACACAGAGACAGAGACAGACACACACAGAGAGAGAAGGACAGACACACACAGAGACAGACAGACACACACACAGAGACAGACACAGACGCACACAGAGACAGACACAGACATACACAGAGACAGACACAGACATACACAGAGACAGACACAGACATACACAGAGACAGACACAGACACACACACAGACAGACACAGACACACACACAGACAGACAGACACACACACACAGAGACAGACAGACAGACAGACACACACAGAGACAGACACAGACAGACACACACAGACAGACAGACAGACAGACACACACCTCAGCTCTGGAACTCACTTCCATCTGAACTCCATAATATTGTTTCTCTTTCATTATTTAAATCTCAGCTGTTTAGTTTAGCTTATTCTACACCATAATTTGTACTGCTGGTCTAATTTGTATCGCAATGTAGCTATTCGATTTTGATTGTCTTTGTTGTTTTTTGTACGGTGACCTTGAGTGTTCAGAAAGGCGCCTTTAAATAAAATGTATTATTATTAGAGACAGACACACACACACACACAGACACACACACACACACACACACACAGAGACAGACACACACACAGAGACAGACACACACACACACACACACACAGACAGACACACACACAGACACACAGCTTATTCTAACATCTGCATTTTTCACTCTCACCGTTTCACCGTGAATTATCAAAGATGTATACCACTCAAATAAACACATGCAAATAAACAAATGCCTAAATATTTATTAAATTTTAATATTAAACAGTTTAAAACCAACTGTTGACATTAAGTCCAACATGAACCATGTGTTCATTAAAATGTATTCCAAAGCATTCCAAGCAACAAACATTTATGCATAAAAAGAAATACATTTAGAGTAGGGATAAGATCTCACAACCAGATGCACAAAATAAAGTTTAAACATGATTAAGTGTCTATCAATGCAATTTTCTGTACACTTGTGCACATCCTTTTAAGCCTAGCTATATTATTTTCACAGGTAGGTGCATTACACAAAACATGTCAACTGCACCACTGAGCTGAACTTATGTATATTTTAGATATGTGCATTCATAATCATAATATCTGTAGATAAGTTATATACACTATATGGTAAAAAGTGGATACCTGACAATCACACCCGTTTGCAATTCACACCCGTATGGGAACAGAGCTCCGACCTCACACACAGAAATGAGGACCTCCTCAACTGACATTACCTGTACTAATGCTCTTGAAGATGACGGGCAAATCTCAATATCTACATATAAATCTGGTGGAAAACCACAAATATGCGCATTAGTTCTGGAATGGAAATTTCAAAAGTGTGATGAGGTGCACAAACTTTTGCCCATATAGTGTACTTCAGTCTCAAATATCTAAGCGACTCTCCCGTTAACATTTGGAAGGATTATTTAAACTTAATCATAAAAAACACAGATACTAAAAGGGAAAAAGTAGTAATTGAGGTACAATTACTATTTTGAAGTTCAAATACTATACTCTTTCATCCAGCCAATCAGAATTCAGTACTGTATCTGGCTCGAAGTCATGTACAAGATGCAAACTGGAGAATTTGAGGCTTAACGTCAGTGAGGAGGTTCAAACTAAATTTGCTTTGCACCAGAATATTGCCAAAAAAGGTAAATGCTGAGGAGAATTAAATATATAGTAAACTGAGTAAAATATGTGTGTAATCGTTTTAAAATCAAACACATGACGTCATCTCCGTTGTTTTCCTGTATAAATTTTTGCCATGTACTGCAGCTGTCTCCCTCTTTTGGTCACTGGGAGATCTGTAGTAAGTCATTAGATTTCACTAAAGGCACTGGTAAAGGGGAGGACAGACACAGCTTCTGAAAACTGGCGATGGATTCCTACAATGAGGTGAGAGAGAAATTATGATACTGTTTATGTGATTCTAAACAATGTTCATGAGCTGATGTCTTTTATATGTATGTATGTATGTATGAGACCATTACCACTGGAAAAGAGAACTCGGATAGTTTTGCCCAGTGAGAGCCCATTTCTTCCTTAGTCAGAAGGCCTTTCTCCATAAGCGTTTGAACAAAGAGCAGGTAGGTATACCTCTGAAAGGACAGATAAAAGAAAGTGTACTCTGACAGCTCTAACCACACATGAAATAAATATCTGCAGTGTTATGTCTACTTTTATCACTAGTCACCTGCAGGTCATTCGCATTGATGATGGCAGTAAGCGTAGGCTCAGTAAAGAGAAGGTGCAAAGTTACATGGGTAGAGGGAATACGAGTCCACAGAACAACCAACTCGTTCAATAAAGATCCAACATCAGCAGCATCCTTCCCGTTACCCCCAGCTGGGGACACCAGGGGTAACTCTCCAGACACTATGCAAACATATGTAAAAACCCACAAAATGTTTAAATAGGAATAAACACACACACACACACACACAGAGACCATAAACAATCACCTAGCTTGCAGGCCAACAAGACAGTACAACGCAATAGCATCTGCTCAGCAACTGCAGACATGAACTGCAAAGAGAACAAAGAAACTGGTAAACAGAAAATACATGATAAAATATTAAAATAATAAATAAATTATAAATAAAAGTAAATAATAATAGCTACAGAATACCAAGACGGTAAATGAGGGGAAACAGTCTTCACCTTTCTACATGTTAGTGTCTGTCCCACTTTGTCTAGCAGAGAGCTAATCTGCTGCACTGTAAGAACTTCCTCTTCAGATCTGGGCCCTACTGCAATGCTCAGCACCTCCTGAAATGCGCACGTGTCCGTGTATAATAATAAACAAACTCTGACAAAAAATGTATTTAATGCAGAAAACCACTTTTGTACTAGTAGCCATATTTAATCACAGCATATAATAATCATTAGCAACAGTGAAAATCCTGTGTCTGTACCTTTAACTCAATAATAACATCAGATGCTAGTGGACCTTTGTGAGAGCAATCTTGTGGGCATGAGGACCCAGCATCCGGCCCTGAGGCGCTCTTCTGTGTCTGCACACTCTTGCCAGATCCTCCTCCGTCCACAGACGCGGTGCTTGTAGGACAAGGCACATTCTTCATCACACGCTCGAAAGTACTTTTCCACTCCCTCTTTATAAGAGCTATAGAGAAGCATATGCATATATAGTTCTAGAATTGTACTACACAGAGATCATGTCACATTATATATCCCAGTAAAATCACTGTGAGTGCTCCAGTACAGTACTTGTGATATTTGACGAGAGCCAGCTGCAGGCTTTCTCAGTTGCCAGTCGTGTGGTGATGTGCTCAGATGTTGTCAGAACCTGCAAGAAGTTCTGTTTAGGGAATTCTGGAGTGTCATTAGAAAGAACAAATCGTACATGAGGAAACTTACAGCTTGAGACGTCTCATCAGGCAAAAGAACCCTTACAGCTCTTGGTGCATTCTCACTGCAAAACCTAGTACAGGAGGCACAAGCAGAAGTCAAAGAAGGACAAATATTAACAAAAGACTTTCTCACATTTGCCTGACTATAAAAGTACTAAAAGCTTACCTTGTGGCTCTCTCCAGGGCCTGCATGGCTGCATCACAAAGCATAGCACAGATCGAGTCATTCAGCTTGGCTGCATTAACGCTATCTGAACCCAAACCATCCCTGAGAGACTTCTCTCCACCCTGCACCAGCTGAGTCACCAGTGTGGCCCTGATTTACACACGTGTACACAAAATTATAAACAGTATGCAAATAAAAGTTTAAGGCATAAATCTAACAAAGCAACAGATATTCACACAGAATATGCATAATACGAGCAAAAAGAATCTAGACTGACTTGATGTGTTTGACACAGTTAGATCCAACACGTTCAGCCACAAACTCCACAGTACGTTTAAGTGAAGGAGGCTGATTATGGAAAAAGGCCTGCTCCAGATCCAGCTACAAAAAAAAACAAAAAAAAAACAACAAAAAAAAAAGACATGAAAATGCTCCATTTATAAAGTAACCAATAAGTAAGTGTTGCATATTTATTTTTCTTCCTGCATGCACCTAAGCCAAAAAAAAAATGGATAGACGTTTGTTCAGTCTTGTTCATTTTAATTACTAATTCCAAAATACACCAGTAAAAAAAAAAAAAAAGCTGTATTACCTGTAGTTTCTGCTGAGTGATGGTGGTGGAAGGACCTCTGGGTTCAGCAGATGTAGGCGTGATCTTGCGGATCAGGCCTCCAGTCTTGGAAGCACTTCCTGACACGAAGGCTGCCAACAGCTTGCGAAATTCCCCTGGTTAACAATTTCCAACAAAACACTCAATATATAATTGTCAACAAAACATGACTGTTTCAGTTCCTCATTCATAAACAATACTAAAGAGCTTCCCCTCACCTAAATATGGGCAGCAGGTATAGAGAAGCTGTTGATCCACTAAAGGCAGATTGTCCTGAAAAGAAAATATACTGGTACTTACTACTTGGTCAGTATTGAAACTATTTCTAAAACAGAAATTTGCCTGCTAAAGAAATAATAAAGTCAGTCCGATCAGCCTCTGTGCTATGATCGTCAAGGCATTTACAGCAAAAAAAAACGAAATAGTGAAATATGAGTATTTACTCACCAACCCTTGACTGCTAGTGTGATTCCCCAGGTCCTCTAGTTCCTGCACACTGATGCTAAACAAGAGATCCTCTGGAAAGACTGGGATCTAGAGTCAGACTGTGGATATTAGTCTAGTCTCATTTTAAAAATAAGTCATTTTGTGTGTATTTCTATGCAAATTATTGACGTCACTAAATAGGTAATATTTTTTTTTAATGCGTAGCGGTATTGATTAGAACTGAGGTTGATTATCAGATTTATGCAAAAAATAATATGAGAAAAAAAATATATATTTGTGATATATTTTAAGATTGAATTTAATGAAATTAATGAACTTTTTTTTTCTCAAAGACTACATAAGGGTGCAAAATTTAAATACAGAAAAATTCTAGACCTGGTAAAAAAATTCTAAACACTCTTTCCAAAAAGTATATATAAGAGTTTTATATAAAAGTTTGTACCAAAAAATAATTCCTCTGAAAAACAGAAAAAGATATGGCCAAATAATGGGGAAACTATGCCACCTAATGGACAAAAATGGAAGGTGTTAATGTGCGTTTCAAGTCAATTTAGTGCAATTTGTCTCACCTGGAAAAGCCAACCCAGCACTGCCACCAACAACATCTGGTTCAAGTAACACTGCTCTCCATCGTTACCCAACCTCATCCTCCTAACACAAACACACATACAGTCAGGACATTTACAAATACAAAATGAATGATGTGTGTTGCATGTGACAAACCTGTAGATTTGAAGCAGGAATCCCAGAGCAGACCTGTAGCAGGGTAGAAATGGGCCGGTGTAGTCCAGCATGGAGAGGAACTCAACCAGCCAGGGAACAGTAAGCACAGTGCGCTTCCTACGCACACAACTCATCAACAATGCAGACACATCCAGCACCGGGGCACTCTGGAAAACACAGGGAAGAAAAAAAAAATCATACACTAACAGATGCATTTTAACCCCATGCATTGTAAGTCCTCTTAATAAATCTTCTTGTTAAGAAATTTCTCCATCGTGCTTTGCAGATGCATCTACCTTACTGCGTAGAGCAACGGCAGCCTCCCGGATCTCTTTGGACGGTGCCTCAGAGGTCTGGTAGGGCATAAAGGAAATTAACCCCAGGAACTTGGCAAGAAGTCGAGCCACAAGGAGTACTGAAGAGAATCGTTGCTTCTCATCCTATAGAGAGGAAGACATTAGGAGATGTGAGATTCAGCACTTATTCCAAGCCAAACGTAGTGGCTTTATGAATTGCTTAATCAGCTAAATCTTGAACAGATTTTGCTACATAGTTCTCTCTCAATAGTAAACAGTTTTAACGGCTAAACAGAAACTATTAATAACAAAAAAAACCCTAAACAGTAGTTTCTGTTATTTGGCTACTTATATAATCTTTTAAACTTAATGGAGTAAAGACATAATTTAGATTTATTTTTACATTTTCTGAATCTCATGTTATACAACTGAGTAATTGAGGGTTAAGGGCCTTGGTCAGGGGCCCAGCTTTAGCAGCTTGGTGAACCAGGGATTCAAACTCACAACCTGCTGATTGGAAGTCCAATACCTTAAACGACAAAGCTACCACATCCACAGAGTCTGTGCGTGTACCTTACAAATGTGCATAATTGCATATTTTTAGCAAAAGAACAAAAAAATCAATCCTTCAGAAATAAAATACTAAACATGAGCGATAGAAATATTTTAGAATTACATTGCAAATAACCTTTCGTTGAATAATTAAAATAAATGTAAAGTACACAAAGCAAAAAAACACATTTGTTGTTTAACTCGTGCAGTTACACGACTGCTATAAAATTCTTTCTGAGCCACAGAGAGCACTTTTAATATTCTTCTTTATACAGTAACATGGTCTGAACCTGCTGTTCCATGTCTCCATCTCCCTCCACCTCTCCTGTGGTTGACGAGCTGTCAGGGCCTAGAATAGACACCTCATTCAACTGGAGCAGCTGCTGACACAAACCATCCTTCAGGTGTTGGTTTAACTGGCAGCTAGGTCAGAGACGAGGAGAACGACAAGTGGATATTGTGCAGGAAATCTCAATAAAACAGTGCTGAATATTGTTTGATTAATCAGGGGTCATAAAACAGAGCAGGTTTTATACAAGTCGAGAGAATAATACTAAAACGTTCACAAGAGTAAAAACACCTTTAAAACATGTTAGAAACCATTTAATGAACAAAGGAAATTTTTGTTTTTACAAATTAATCGGAATATTTGAACTAACCGGTAAACCAATAAATACCCAAAAATTCCGCATCGGTCAAGACGACAGCAATGTGATTGCTACTTTAGTTAAATAATACAAGTTAGCTGTAACAACAGACTTATTGTTAGACAGATTCAGGCAATACAGTGTAAACACACAATCTGTGCATGACCCCTGCAAATGTATAGAACTGTATATTTTTAGCAATACATCAAAACTCAAGCCTCTAGAAAGAAAATGTTACACGTACACAATTCATATTACACCATAAAAAGACAAAAGAAAAAACAGCATGACGGTGTAATTTTACCAGCTAGCTGCCTGTAGGAAATCTCTGAAGAACTCCTGGTGTCCAGGGAAAGAGGGTGGAGGGCAAGGGCCACTTAGAGCCTGCGGCTGGATCAGACGCTCTTGCAGTCGCTTCAGCCTCCCCAGGCTGTCTGCCCCCACCATGCCCAGCAGATCTGCATCCGGAGCATCACCAGGAGAGCTGAGCTCCATATGGCCCTTACACATCTACAGAAAGAATGAACAGTGAATGCCTGCAGGCTAACTGTGCAACCTACATGTAAGAAAAACCCGTCGGTTTTACCTGAACCAGCTGCTTCTGGAAAAGTCTGGCAAAGTGGCAGTGGTTTCCTGCTGCGCTCAATTGACTGACTATTCCCCTGTGGGAATAAATGTGAGCAGGATCATGTGTTAGAAAGCATCATCATGGAGTTTCCTAAAGGAATTATTTACACAAACGGTTCAGCCACCTCACCTGACCCGGTGGCCTAAAGCTGCCTGAAACTCCCATCCTGGCTCCTTATGATAATCTGCCCATTCTCTTAGCAGCTCATAAAATATATCTCTGTAACAGCAGATGAATACACGGATTCATACGGGTAACATGATCCTGTTGTAACGACACAAATCGAGTACACTATATATATATATATATACACACTGTACCTTTGTTTCTTAAAGATGTGGAAGGCCTTGTCACTGCTGAAGTTATTGCGGTTGTCGGTGGCTGGCTGGAAAGGTACCGTATGAATAAAGGTGGTGTGGCTGGGAATTACCTAGAGTGCCATTAAAGACAAAGTAAACAAGGTTTTAAAGAGGAGCTGAGTTTGAAAGCATGGACTCTAGTAACAGCGACAATGTGAAGTAAGCTACATGAAATTACAATGAAATGATTTATTTTGCCAATAAATTTAGTCAATAAAGAAGAGTTTTTTTCACTACTTATTAAACCTAATTGTCTTCTTAAAAATTCTAAAGAATATGAATAAAAACAGCATAACTTCTGGATTGTAGACCTTAGCTGTGCAGATATCTTGAGCTTGTGCCAGACGATCACGTAAGGCTGGAGAGAAAGTGGCAACTCTTTCGTTCTCTGCCAGAAGACGCAGAGTGCAGCGGTCCAGGTGTGAAAGCAAACTAAGACCAAAGAAGTCAAAAATAGGACCAATCAGCACCAAGGCAAGGCAGACTACATAAAAGCAAAGCCCAGATACATAGATACACACTCACGTAAACTGTTTCTCCATAACTCGCACGGCAAAATACACACAGCTGTGGACATTTCCCAGATAAGTTCTCTCGAGGAAATCTGCAAGATGACGACATTCTTGTATAAGTGGGAAGGACGACATGTTTATGCAGGATTAAGAAATGGCTGAGAGATACAAGCACAACAATAACCTGTCTTTCTTTCACACACACTGGCAGACATTTCTGTAGGTTCAGAGGCTGACAAACTCCATGAAGTCAGCAGCTGCAGCACAAAGAACAGCTCCAGGAACACACATGGCACCAAGTTCTCTATAATGAAGGAAGCAACAAAACAAAATCTTATTGCAATTATATTCTTTGGTGCTTGGATCAAATTTGTTATCACAGAATCAAAATAATAGTTTTGTTTTAAACAGATTTGTTTCTATGTTTGTATAAGGAAGTAAGTATGTGAGCTCATGAAATAAGTTGAAAGCTGTTGAGCTTTTCAGATCTGATTACTGACTCAACACCCCGACATGAAAACGACCATAAAGTCATAAAAGTGGTGTAAAAAAAAAATTGGATTCTTGCTGTATATTTGGGTTAAATAATCTGCTGAACAAATAAAAATGTAAAGTGAAACTCAAAAAAACAATCATTTAATACCATCCACATTGTATCAAACTATCCTGTGTGTTACATTGATTTTTAAAACATTTTAAAAAATAAGGTGTTTTTAACTGGTATTTAATCTGCAGCACTTTCTGGTAATACCTCACCTGAAATGCACGTGCAGTACAGCTCAGCTAGAATATCAAGCTCTGGTGTATGAGTCACTTTAGCGGGGTCAGGGCAAGGTGTCTGGACATCCGGAGTCACCTTTGAGCCTGACCTTGATATTGATTTAGTGGGAGTGCAAACATTTGCACTGGGCTTCAGTGGGCTGCTGCTCTGCTGTGCAATTTTAGACCTGAAAAAAAGGGGATGAAGGCACAGTGACATTTAACACATTTAACAAACGGAGAAAAAAGATGGCAGGGACTTTTATAAATATATTCTCACATGGTAGAAAGAATACCTTTCTTTCTTTAGTAGCTCCCTCTCTTCTTGCAGACAAAGTGAGCTCCCTGTACTCTGCCCAGTTCCTGTGGCCTCTGGAATGGAAGGAGGACTGCATGGCTTGCTGAGGGGTGTGGAGGTAAAGCAGCTCTTAGGTTTAGAGTTTGGTCGCTCCGCACTTACTGGTGTTGGGTTGATGCGCCGTGAAGGTCTTGTTGCTCTAAACACATTCAGAAACATCACAATTTAACTATGAATCTAAAAATGTCAGTTGGTGGAAGCTTTTTTATTTTGGGTGAAAAAATGACATCATTAATGACATCCTCTGTATTGTGACACTACTATAATAAAAGTACTAAAATAAGTACCATCACTACAGCATTTCATTAAAAACCTTCACAGTGTACAAAGAGAAAGAATTAACTTTCAAGTCACTCACATGGGGGTGGCATGAGACACACTCACTGGGGGAAAGTCCTCCAAATTGTTAAAGTTAAGCTCTACTTGTGTAGGTGGTGACACTGGGTCATTAGTCCTCCCTCCACCTCTTTCCTTCCTTGCTGTAACATCACAGCTGCCAGCCTCCACAGAATTCCCACTGCGCGCTGCAGTCTGACGGTTTGACGAAGACGCTCCAAACCCGCTACTTCTCCTGCGCCCTCGGTGTGGCTGAAATGTAGGACTGGCCTGAGTGTCTGGAGGTGATGTCATAAAGTCAGCAAGACAGTGGCGCTGAGCAGATCGACGTTCAGAGGTCATGTGTCTTGGGGCTGAACTCCATCCTGAGCTAAACGATGGGCTGCTGAAAGCACTTATTCCTGTAAGACTCTGAGAGGCCGTCAGTGGACTGTCCTGCTCGTTCGGATGGTCCGGGTGCGATGTGGAGGGAGCAGGCGAGAAGAGCTGGACTCGGCTGGCACTGCGGGTACCTTGGCTTGCTGATGCTCTGTTTGACGCTCTCCGCTCGCTAGATGATCCATGGGCTCTGAGGGACCTGGTGCTGCTGGTTGTCTTGGCTGGAGTGCTGGGGCCATGAGTCAGAGAGTTACTGCTCTGATCCCTCAGGAAATTCAGGAGGAATGGAACAAACTCCTGCTTCCTGACTGTTAAAAGCAGATCTTGGTCTCTGCTACAGTCCTGAAATGATAAAGAAGTAAAAATTTTGTATAATAATAATAATAATAATAATAATAATAAGAAGAAGAAGAAGAAGAAGAAGAAGAAGAAGAAGAATACATCAAACTAAATATATCATGGAACTTTGGAAAGATCTGAACTATAAAATAATATCAAACTCTATAACAGTTATATACACACACACACACACACACAGTAATATAGAGCAAAGCTGCTCATATAAACATTTGATTATTATAATAAACATATGGTTTTCTATATACTGTGTCGAATATGGTTATTTTTACGTATAAAATAGAGAATTTCTTTCACTAACTAATCCTTAGCTAACTCGTTTTGTTTGTTTGTGTGTGTGTGTGTTAGTGTTTGTGTTTGTGTGAGGAAACGGCGTGACAAACACAAACACAGCCTGCTGTAGATTTAGGTGCTTGTTGCTAACTGAAGTTGGGAACAATCTAGAGCCATGTTTCTTTTCTGCTATGCGATGACAATACCGTTTTTATCTTACAAAGAACATAATAATGTCTCCCTTGTAAATACGAGATGGATTTCTTACACTTTGTCCTTGCAGCCAGTTCAAAGCTCTGCACAACTCCACGTCTCTCCGGAGCAACGATTCCAAAAGAGCCGCCATTCTGTCTCGAGCAAAGTAATGAGAGAAACGAGAACAAACTTAATTTTCAAAATAAAAGTCCACGCTTCTTGTTTGTATGCGATGCTTGTTTAATTGTGTTTATATAGCTCCAGAAAACCACAGCGCACCATGATTCAAATATATGTGTTATATAGCTTTTTTTGTCCTTTGAAATAGAATTGGATAAAATATCTTGTCACTGCAAGTACAACTAAACAGGGTCTGTAACTTTTTTTTACAGGTTGTATATTACATAATAAGAGTATCCTATGCGTGCAACTGTAGCGTTAAAGTAACATTACAGGCAATGTAAAAAGTATAAACAGTGTTTGGCTGTAATATTGTAACACCTCAGAGGTGCAAGGAGCAACAAACCTGAATTGAATTAAATTGAATATATATCTCTAAGATATACTTAGTTCTTATAGTCATTATCCAGACAAAATAAAATTAACTTTAATAACTGTTATCTAATCCTATGTAATGTAACTAATAACAACAACAACAACAACAATAATAATAATAATAATAATAAACATAAGTAGTGTTGAAACTAATGCCTACCTGAATCTTAGATATTTTCTTGAATAAATCAGTCATAACTTATATGCATAATACTTATATGAATGACGAATGATTTATCACATTTTATCAGTGAGAAAGGCCACATACAGTAGCCTAACTTACATGTAGATAATGTTTTTTGTAATTTTTCTAGTTCAAATAAAATAGTAAAGTCATTTAGACTTGAAACAAATACAAAGGCTAAGATTTTTTTTTGTACTGTTACTGTTCCTGCATGTAAAACAATTGCACATTTTGTACATTACCTATTGCATATGGGACAACTTTTTGAATCTGGCACACTCTTCAATCCAGAACATTTCACTATCTACTTCCATCTACTTAATAATAGTATAATAATAATATTATAATAATAATAATAATAATAATAATAATAATAATAATAATAATAATAATAATAATAATTAGCTGTAATAGTATTTCTGTCTGCATTTCAACAGGCTTTCAAAGCAGTTGAAATTCTGAGACTACATGACTTGTATTCTTGTCATCATACATCCTATCCTTAAACAACCAGGTTAAGTTTTAAAAATTCATAATCCATTATGAGCATTAAATTTCACAAGAACCAGCAGCTAGTTATGAGGTTATTCTGTTATACTGTTACTGTTATTACATGTAACATGATTGCACATTTTTTACATTATTTTTTGCACAGAGTAGGCCATGTTTTCATTCCACTGCAAGTTGGATAGATAGATAGATAGATAGATAGATAGATAGATAGATAGATAGATAGATAGATAGATAGATAGGCATGCAGGCAGACACATATATACATACATGCATACATACATACATACATACATACATACATACATACATACATACATAGACAGACAGACAGACAGACAGACAGACAGACAGACAGACAGATAGATAGATAGATAGATAGATAGATAGATGAAGTAATACAATAACTTCTAAAAAATCTAAAATTAATACATTTAAATGTAAAATGTCCTGTGCAAATATGTTAATTGTTTGCAAGTCCTATATACTGTATAGTATTGTGCATGAGACAACTAAACCTTGAATCTCTTGTATATTCTGTAGACAGTAAATCACAAACTGAACTCTAAACCCAGAAGCACAGGCTACAGTCAGCACCGCAGGCGGCGTGGTGCATTCACACGACAGAGGGGTAACTGGGGGTTTCTTAAGGGAAATGAGCTCAGAGATCGGGCTCTCAGGGAACACTGGAGATGTTGGATGTAATCGATCGAGGTTGTAGCTGATCACAGCGGCTTAAAGTGAGCTGCTTGAGATCAGGAAGGTGTTATTTAGGAGGATTTCGCTTATCCTTTTGAATGGGCGTTTCTTTAACGTAGAGGGGAAGGGGGTTTGGTCTATATGCCTGCTGTAGGCTGTGTTTATTATTGAAATGACCAGCTATTCTACTGCAGTAGTAACGCTGCACTTGTAGTTGCCCTGTAAGTATGTAATACACGACGTTTCTGCTTTGTGTCCGTATTATTTTAGCGTGGTTTAAACCGGATTAGTGTGAACTCGGGGACCGATTTTAGCAGCTTTGACACTAGCAGGCAACAACCTGGCACTCTGAAAAAAAAAATATGCCGTCTTCGGAGGAAGGTTTATCCGGAGGTGACGTGGTTACTGTTAAACACGAGCTGAAAAACGGTAAGTCGTGTTTGTGAGAAGTATGATGTTTATATACTCACTTTTCCGTGTTAGTGAGTTTTAGCAGCATTGTGAGCTAACGGCTTAACCGCCATCTGACCTGTCACAAGTGCACGCGCATGCATGCTGTTAATAACGATGTAATACACACTCAAGCTACAATCCGGCTTTTTTTTTTTTTTTTAGTTTACATTCATGTTCAATGAGAATTTTGTGTCTCTCGATATTCGGGCCTCTGAAAGAAGTGTGAATAAAGTAAACCCGCTGTAGATGTGACAGTTTGTGGTGTTATATAGCCGTATGTACTCTGAGCTGTGAGGAAACGAGCAGCTGTAGGTAGCTAAGCTAACTGGTCCTCTGTAGCTAATGTAGCTAATGTAGGTCACCATGTCAACCTCTCAGTTCAGTCATAAAGAACAAACTATTAAAATAAATGATGACTGAAATCCTGCTTTATTCCAATTATTGCTGTCAAAATGCTGTTAAAAATGATTGTGATTCTTCATTAAAGTGTCATAAAAAAAACCTACAGGGGTGCTGTGTACATAGTGTAGTGTATATATTCTCAAATTATATTTATATCTAAACGTTTTCTTAACTAGTACATATATATATATATATATTGTAATGAAATGTATTCGTACTTATAGGTTGTAGGTTATTGACATCTTAACTGAAAGCACTGAGCTTCTGACTGTAATGTTTAACAAGCTTGGAGAGTTTGCTTAGGGATGTGGGACATGTCTCCATCCTGAACATTTTAATCTACTTTATACTCAGGGATTTGTTCTGGTATTTACGTCTGCAATTCAGACAGGTTTTCAGAAGCATTCAAACTCAAGAAAAACGAATCATTTCCATGTCGATTTGGATGCATGTCGTCACAAAACCGATCCTTAACCAGGTTCCACGGTGCCAAAGCCTAAATGAGCCTCTGTTATGTTTTACAGCGTCTATCAGTAGTCTATAAAAAAAGAATACAAAACAAACAAAAACCTTAAATTTACTATGTCTCTTGGTTTTCAACTCTATTTCTAGTTCTAACGTCTCAGAAGTTTGGGTGCTGCATTTATTTTCCAGCTTGCTCTTGTGGCTACTTTTGTACTTTTCTAAACAGCTTGCTTCTGGAGGTGTCGTCTAATACTTGATTTTGAAAGCAATACTTTGTGCAGGTTGTGCACTTTGTTCTTCTTTGCAAACTCGGTGTCTTTCGGGCAATTTGACCGCAATTGTGTTGAATTTATCTTTGAAGGTATTTGTTTTTATAGCACTAGTTCTAAACAGAGATAAGTTTTAGAGGTGATAATTTTGCTGCGTGTTTCCTCAGTGGTTTGAGAACTTGTTTCATTGTGTGTTGTTTGTTTGGTTTATACACTGTTTAGATTTGGTCCAGTAAACTGTGATTAGACAAACAGCCTTCAAAAGTAATGATATTTTGTATCACCACAGTGCTGCTACATGTTACTGTTTCTATCATTCCTCTTGTCTGTATTTCCTAAATTGAATTCAGTTCACTTCACTATGTCAGTCAGTTTATTTCGCTTGGCTGTGACAGAGCAAAACCAAAAGTAAATGTAAGGTGCTCATTATTAATTGTTTTTCCGACCTGTAGTATTAATTAATTTATTAATAATCAAGCAATATGACTCTTGCTATTTTGTTGTTGTACTAAAAAATCAGCTCGACTGTCAAATCCTATTTCCACTAAGCTGCCACTTCTAGGCCCTTGAACAAGGCCTCCAACCCTCAATTGCTCAGTTGTATAAAATGTGATAAAACGTAAGTTGCTCTGAATAAATGCGTCTGCCAAATGCCAGAGATGTAAATCTATGAGTTCACCGGGTGTGTCACTGTGTGTATCACTACTTTCGTCTGTGTTGGCCAAAGTGACACTTTCTAGTTTAAAACAGTTACTACAGTAGTGTTAGAAGGCAACATCAGCAGACATGCGAAGCAATAACTATTTTCAGCTATTGCTCATGAGTTGAAGATAAGAAAGGAAGAATGGACGCCAGTTTTACTAGTAACACCTTTAACAGAAACGTACAAATGAACATGAGCCAGATAGCCAACATGTTATAAAGTGTTTGTAGATCTATTTCTGCTAGCAGGGCAAAAATAAACAGAACATTTAACCATGCATCTGAAAAAGTAAAACTGGTGAGTGAAAGGTTGTTTATGGCTTGATATCCAGAAATATCTCGCTTGATATCCAGAAATATAAGTTCCATGAAATGAAACATCATTTTAAATTGATGCAAAAAAAAAGTATAAGATAAGATAAGATATACCTTTATTCGTCCCACAATGGGGAAATTTCTCTGTTACAGCAGCAAAAATATATAAAAAAGAATAAAGAATAAGGACACAATATAATATACAGTATATACAAAAACAAAAATGTATAAAAAGAGCAGTGGTTACACTGAAGTGGTATGACATGTTCTTAAGAAGATTTCTTTTTAAATATGAAATGTTGTGTAAGAAAAATGAACAATATGACTGTTGTATGAAAAACTTTTGAGTGGTAACCACATCACATCTCCCCCTGCCTCCGATTATTTTCATATAACGATCCACTCTCATAGGTTTTCCTTATGTAGTCGAAGCAACCAGAGATCATTTATCAGTCTGAATGCTAGTAAATCCACACACTGATAAACGTTATCACTATGGCAACCCGTAGGTGAAACACCTACTGACGACTTCATAGTACACAGAGACTTGCAGTGAAAAAAATCACTTTATTAAACAAGAAAATCTGCAAGCCTTCGGGTTCTGTAATCAGTCAGGCATATGTATTATTCAGTTTAAATTTTATTATAATATCAGGTTTTACTTTACTACTTAAAACTGTATTTTTATGGCTGCTGCCTTTTAGAAGTCTAGTCAAGAACTATATTTTAGTTGCATTCATTATGTTGCATGTTTTTTAAAAATTTATAGAGATATTCTTGTCATGCTAACAGTTAAAAAAATCCAGGACTATTTAGTGTGTTGTTAAAGGTACATCCTGCTTTCTTCTTGTTAACTCAGTGACTCTGAGCATTATTAGAGAAAATTCACTAATGCACAGACTGAAAGCCATGAGGCAATAAGTAGCTTATGTGGTTAAAACAGTATGCAGAATTCTAGCTCTGTGTGTGGCCTGTTTGCATGTGTGCGCGCGAGTGTGTATGTGTGTGTGTGCGTGTGTGTTTGTGCGTGCGTGTGTGTGTGTCCGTGTGAGAGACAGCAGGAATGTGTTTAGCTCATTGGGCTCATCACAACCACCTAAAGCTATATGTAACCTCACTGTTTGCTTTAGATAGCAGACTAGTTTGCAGACCTGCTCTTCACAAACGCTGTAATACAGAAACAATGCTCTAAACAATGCTCCTGCTAACAGGGAAAACCTGTGCACTGAATCTTTACACTGAATGTAATGTGCAAGGTGCAGTACAACAGCACAGCAGCATCACTTATTTCGCAGCAATTCTACCGATACTTCAATTTCTTCTCCAGATCAGCGACATCATGACATTAACACATCAGTGATTTCTTTTAGAAATCAACTTTATTGTTACATGCTAATGAGATACATCACTGATTTTTGCCTGTGTGACAAAGAGGATTTTTTTGTGTGTGTTGTCTGTTTATACAACACTGCTGAATTCTCAGATCTGTTTCGTACAAAGGGGTTGATTCATTTTCTATAACAGAGTGGCTCTGAAAGTTTTGTCAGCTGTCATTCAAATGTTTATATCAACAGACTTGTTCTAATGCTTTATTGTTCCTATAGTAATGCTCCTGGTTACTTCCATTACATAGAGGATAAATGACAATCAAATGCTAATCATGAAAACAAATTTAAAACATTTTTTTTTTACAAAGGAAAATCATGAAGCTTTCTGTGAGAAGACATTTTTTTATATTTAATGAAGGTGTCAGTTTTGTGAAAGTTTTGTAACTTTCAGTAAGTTTTCCATCACGGGAGATTCTTCAGGACTTTTTTCACTCTTGAGAATATAGGCTGTGTTTATTTCTCTGATTAACTGTAAAAGAGAGTAAAAAAAAAAACAGGCTGATAAGAAAAGGGCTGTTTATAACTACAATAACGTCAGCACTATTAAGCGTAACTTTAAATCCCACTGTATTGTAATGTAATTGTTAGCAAATTGCCGTGGTATAATTAGACAAAGCAACTGGAGAGCGTTCATTTTAACTGACAACATGAACGGCAGGAACCGCTCGCAACCAGACGCGGGTGTGTCATAACGAGGCAAAGATAAAGTTGAACTTATGCAAATATGGAGCGACTCGGTGCGGCAGCGACTACCAGCAGGTGTGAGAGAGAAGAGAGCATGTGATCAGTGTCAAAGAGCACACACTGCATCTATTATCTTGTATGATAAGATGCAGATATCCATATGCTGAATGTTAGAAACAAACCCCAAATCTCCCTCCAAAATGTTTTAGCCGCAAGAAAATTTGCAATGCTAGTGGTACTACACGCTTCTGATTGTTATCGCTATGGCAACAAGTAGTAGGAATGCCTACTGCCCAGTTCATAGTATTAACGACTGGAGACCGTATGTGTGAACACAGTTTGGAATATGCTGTTATAGGGAAATTATCCACTAAATTCACTTCAGCCACTGTTTATTTTCAATGTACTTAACGTGAAACTGGGTTAAAATCCTTCAGTATATTTTAAGTCTGTTCCGTATGTGTGCACTGGTGTAAGAGGAGTAAACGCGTCCGGACATGCTGTTCTAGACAAAGGATCAGCTTCAGGGTGGACTGCATCACACCACCTCACCATGGATTATTTTCCTATAACAGTTTCATTCGCTATTATTTAATTTCAGAATTCATCTTTTATTTTCTACAAGTATCTGAGCTAATTATTTTGCTCTTTTATCCTACTCTGAATTGCTGAGCTTGTACAAACATGGCCAGATGAAAGGTCAGTGTTATCAAATTGTAAGATCATGTCGAATCAAGCTTTTGTTTGTTCCTCCCTCCAGCAAACCTGACGGGTCACGTGGAGCGTGTAGGCATTGAGAATTTCGAGCTTCTGAAGGTTCTAGGTACAGGAGGTGAGTCTCAGCTAACCTGCTTCTACTTCTACGCTTCTGTTTTTTTTCTGTCGTCCACTTCAGTCCTCTCAGATCTCTCTCTTTATGAACAGCGTATGGAAAAGTGTTCTTGGTGCGCAAAGTGAGCGGTCATGACTCGGGCAAGCTGTACGCCATGAAGGTGCTGAAAAAAGCCACCATCGTGCAGAAGGCAAAGACAGCAGAACACACACGTACAGAGAGGCAGGTCCTGGAGCATATCAGACAGTCGCCGTTTCTCGTTACCCTGCACTATGCCTTCCAGACCGACACCAAGCTGCACCTCATTTTAGGTGTGCATCTTCTTTTCTTTTTCCTCAATCTGTACTCGTACTCCACGCATACTTCATAAGAGTTAGCAAAAGCAGATGTCTGAGAACTAAAGTACATTTTGTCATTATCTGTTTAGCCTATATTTATTTATAACGATGCTGTGAACCGTGCTAGAGAGATCATTTCTCAGGAGTTTACAGCAGAGCTAACTTAGTCAAGATTGATACCTGGTTCTGATTGCAGACTATGTGAATGGGGGAGAGCTCTTCACACACTTGGTGCAAAGGGTCCATTTCAAAGAGCAAGAGGTGGCTTTGTACAGTGGAGAGATCGTCCTGGCACTGGAACACCTGCATCAGGTAAGGAACACGGCATGTTGATGTTTTGGATATGATTCATCCGGATCAATCAAGTTTTCATTCTTATCTATGTCAAAATGCAACAAAAGAGTTTTGTTAGATGTCGTCCTTAAATGGGAATCTTGTAAAGATATTTTGTTAGGGTTTCACTTCACTTCGGACCGTCTTCTTTCCCCGGTCATTACACATCACATCTGCTCCATTTTCTGCTGTTTCAGAGAATCCAGGGCAGCCAATTAAATGGACACAAATATAGCCCAAATGTTCTCAAAGGCATTGTTTACAGAAAGCGGAAAAGGCTATTTTCACTTCATGTTGATTCCCCGGCAGCTGCAATTTCTGATGGAGAAAAAAAATATGGCCCAGGACGCTTTCAGGCCCGAGCCTACAAAACAACATACTCAGTATCACAACACACGTACTGACAGCTCGTCACCCAAGTGAACATTAAAAAGCTTAGATCTCATTTATGAAAGCAGGATCTCATGAGATCAAAACCAAATAAATCTTGCTAATTATTTTCAGCTGTGTCTTTCTGTTCACAAAAGTCAGCATGTCTGTTTTTTTTCCTTTTAGCTGGGGATCGTCTACAGAGACTTAAAACTGGAGAATATTCTTCTGGACTCAATCGGTCACATCGTCCTGACAGACTTTGGACTTAGCAAAGAATTTGATGAGGTGAGACCAATAATATAGTGTACATTTCAGTCCAGTCACGAAGCAGACTTGGCTGTAGATTGTGGGTTGAAAACAGTTCCAGATAGTTCGGCTCCAGCGCAGAAGAAAACATCGGTGCGTCTGATTTAAGTATTCCCAAGAGGGTGAGCATGAATGTAGATATTAAAATGTTAGATTTATGTTGATAGCAGCATATAAAGCACAGGAAATCCTGCATTCTGTGTGTTAAAACAGTCAAGTATGAGCCAGATGTCTTAACAGAGCCTTACAAGAGAACAGCATTTTTCTCGGCTAATAAATCATTACTTTCCAGAGACCACCCAGCTCTGTAAATGCAGGCTCTATGGATGCTTTGCTCTTGTCAAATCTGTTTAGTTGACCTATAGGTGACAATACAATATACAATATTAGCTTCAGTGTGATTTAAGTAGCGTTTAGCTTACTTCACAGGGCTAAGCCATACTTGCCAGTTAGTATCATGGACACAAGCCCGAGCAATAACGATGCATTTGGAATACAGTTGGAAATCTGGGTAAAATTACAATTCAAACGGTCAGAAAAAGGATTTAAATTACAGTTGTTATTAAAATGAAAATGATCAAAATTAAATTACAAAATACAAAAATTAAAACACATGCATTCGTACAGCCAAAGACGACCCATGTTGTTAATCAGATTTCTCTCGCTCAACAACAGCGACTTCGGCAGGGAGATTTTATTTATAATGTTGGAGGCGGGACACTTTAGATTCTAAAGAGCATTTGATTGGACAGAAAATCTAATGAGAAGCTGAAGTGCGCAATGATGTCATCAAAAGATCCTTATTGGTGGTAGCGAGAGACTGTAAAATTTGATTGCACATATCTTCTAAATGTGATTTCTTTCATTGTTTTGAAGCACACTAGCTTTTAGATAAAGCTAAGACTAACACATTCATTTAAAATGTACATTTTGATTTCATGTGGACTGTAGATTAACTGAAAGGCAAATTCATAATAAAACTCTTTCCATTCCTTATTCCTGCTCCACATGCCTTGTAGGTAGAGAGGGCTTACTCTGTGTGTGGCACAATTGAATACATGGCCCCTGAGATTGTAGAAGGTGGAGAATCAGGACATGACAAGGTAATGTTCACTGAGCGTCTCCTTACTTTATTTCATCCATTAATATGCATTTCTGCTTGTCTGGTAATAGTAACAGTGTATGACTTAGTTATGCTTGTGTAATAAATACATACGTCTTCCTTGCAGGCAGTGGACTGGTGGAGTCTGGGGGTGCTGATGTACGAGCTTCTGACTGGTGGCTCTCCTTTCACAGTAGATGGTGATGAGAACTCCCACTCAGATATAGCTAAGTAAATACACGTTACATTCTACTTTTTATATAGGTCATTAATGTCACTGCTGTTCTGTTACGTATAACTGCTTAGAGCTAATCAGAGCATCGCTGCATCCTTAGTTCTTTGACTAATAGAGACTTTGTCTCTTGACATGTAGATAAATAGGAAGCCTGAGTTT
Organism: Tachysurus vachellii; assembly: GCF_030014155.1. Lineage (NCBI taxonomy): Eukaryota > Metazoa > Chordata > Actinopteri > Siluriformes > Bagridae > Tachysurus > Tachysurus vachellii. The sequence goes on from NC_083469.1 coordinate 16,536,728, forward strand.
TATAATGTGGTTTGATCATTTCCTTACGCTCTAACTAAATCTGTAGGGGAAGATGTTTTTTTTGTGTACATGCTACAGCTTTGTATATAGATAGGATTTCTGTAACAGTTTGATGAGGACTTATAGTGTAACCTTTCGCACATGGTTTAGGATCCTTTGGCTCTGATATACTGCAGATTTTGTTTCTTACTGTTTTAGTGTTTATTGTATGAGATATCTCAACTGATGATACGGTGAATAAAGAGAAAAAAATGCAGGTTGCAAATACCAGACAAAACTAAGTGCACCAGAAGAAGCCTGTCATGTACTATAATGTAGGTTTGAGAGCATTAAGGAGCTTTTTTACCTCCTTCATCAAAGCTGGACACTTTGTATTTTACATTTATATTACGTTTACATATCTCATTTTATACAACTGAGCAATTGAAGGTTAAGGGCCTTGCTCAGGGGCCCAGCAGTGGTAGCTTGATGGCGCTGGGAATAGAACTCACAACCTATTCCAGCAAATTAACCACTACGCTACCACATCCCTTCTGACTATATATCTGGGATTACAGAGTAGAGCTTAACCTGAGAGCACAAACATTTCTAAACTAAAAGAGAGTATATCTCCTTACATTTGTTTTTTTTTTCCTTTCCTTCTCACATCACAGGAGAATTCTGAAGAAGGATCCTCCATACCCCAAGGACATGGGGCCCCTGGCCAAAGACATCATTCAACGACTCCTCATTAAGGATCCAAAGAAAAGGCTAGGTTCTGGGCCCTCTGGGGCACAGAATGTAAAAAGCCACCCATTTTACCAGGCAGGAGAATCAATTCTACTAGAAATATCAATTTAGAAATTCTTGACTGAAGGTAATGCATCATCACAGCTCTCTCTGAGGTACAAGTACACGGTAACTGAACAGAAATACTGTTTCTCATTCAGAAAATGAACTGGGAGGATCTGGCTGCTAAGAAGGTCCCAGCTCCCTTCAAGCCGGTCATCCGGGATGAACTAGACGTGAGTAACTTTGCGGAAGAATTCACGGAGATGGATCCTACTTACTCCCCTGCTGCACTGCCTCAGAACTGTGACCGCATTTTCCAGGTGAGGGTCAGAAAGACCGACCTCTCAGAAACTTCTCTAGAACACAGAAATTTAGTTTCTACAGTTGAAAGTAAATATATGCTTTCTGTGCTTTATATTTATATTCATAATTAGGTTTCAATTCAGAATACTAAACACATTTATAGACACAAACCTGAACTGATTTTTTTTTTTTCAACAAGAAAGGACATAAGGTTAGTTTCTGCCGTGGTGAAGTTGACCCTCTACTTGCCTTTGGGTGAAAGTAAAGAGCGATATTTGACATTCTATAATGATTGTGTAAATAATGTAAGCCTGGCTGGCTGTGTTGGTATTGAAACGAGCAGAAGGGCTGTTTAGAGACATGTAATTATGCTGATGTGGAGATGGATTTAAGTATCAGATGTGAATGACTATTTTTGATGCGACTTGAACCATAATGTTGCCTATAACATGATGCCAGCTGATGTCGGCGCCATTGAATGAAATCGTATCTATGATTGCCTTCTGGATGCTCCACTCTGCAGGATCAATAGCTCCATTAACGACACTGTCATGCAATGAAAGGTTGGCGTCTGCTAGAATAACCATGCCTGCCTCAATTACTCCTTCAACCTTTGATTACTAACTTCAGCTTGGCTTTTTTTTTTTAAAAAAAACGCTCTTCTTTCATGTACTGTGGAATTCTGGTCCTTCGTAATTTGCTGGCGTTGCTACGATTGCGTCTGCAGCGATAACTTTAAACTTGTGTGTCTCGTCCCAGCCCTCAGCCTGCTTTCCCCCACCCCACAACCCCCACCCTGCCTCTCAAACCCTTCACAAAACCAAATTAAGTTGCATTAGAGGGCCGTGATGCGATTTCAAAAGCAGAGCAATCAACCAGCTCGGCTTGGCAATTAAGAGCATTTCGTCTATTCATCCCTCCATCCTTCCGTCCATCCATCCACTCCTCCACCCAGTGTCGCACCCACAGCTGCATGCTCAGTTTCTGAGGGGGCCACTGCTGACTGCTGAGTCTTTTATGCAGGCTAAACACCATACACGATGCACTTACCGCAGATGGACAACAAATGTGACTTTCTAACTCAAGCTGCTACACAGTGGGGAAGAGAAAAGCAAGAGGACTGTTTTTTCCCAGGGACATGTTTTTCAAAGCTTGTAGTTATTTGGCATCTGGATTGACTCTGATGTCTTACAGTCCTGACAGGTAACTTTAAAAAAAAAAAAAAAAAAGGGTTGGTTTTGCCATATGTTGTCCCTTGTATCACGAAGTTGTTTCTCTGTTTGTTTGTATGTTTCCGTGCTGTAATAATAGTGTGTATACGGTTGTTGACAAGTTAAACACTTGTAGAAAAACTTTAATGGCCTCTAGGTATTTGCAGACATGGTAATTATGGTTCTAGAAATGCTTCTTGGAATGCTATAGATGCTTCAGTCTTATTTGAGATGTTTGCTCACTCTTGGCTTCGTGTGTGTGTGTAAATGTGTGCTGCCCGGTGCAGGGATACTCCTTCATAGCTCCCTCGATTCTGTTCAAGAGGAATGTGGTGATGGATGATCCAGTTCAGATGTGTGGTGAAGTGGAGAGGCCTGGACCTGCTGCAGTTGCACGCAGTGCCATGATGAAGGTAATAGAGCACCGGATCTTTTTGTTGGTGTCGTATTATGGGCTATGAAATATTAAGAGTTTGGAAATATCATGTGCCATGTGTGAATAGGTCTATTATATTCTGTATCGTGAATCGTACAGGACTCGCGTTTCTATATGAACTATGAGATGGACCTGAAGGAGACAGCACTAGGAGAGGGAAGCTTCTCTATCTGCAGGCAGTGCACACACAAGAAGAGTGGGCAGAAATATGCAGTAAAGATTGTCAGTAAAAGGTATTTACAGACAGAGTTTGTGACATTCACACTCATGTGACATGTGTCCCAATCAGCTCTCTAGCCCCCTAGATTCCTGCACTTGTAAAGAACCTGGCTCACTACACACATAGGCATCGATGATACATTTTCTATCGAAATATTTGAGCTTTATATGTCATAAATGTTTGTAAGCGTAATCACACACATTTCTCTGATGATATTAGAAAGCATGATCGTGTGCTAGCTGGTGGATTTATTATAATCACTAAAACACTTAAAAGTGCTTAGACTAAATAAAGTCCGAATTTGCTAAGTAATCATTTGAGAACTACAACAATGATAAGAAGCCAAATATGTAAAAAAAAAAAAAGATTCCTCCGTTATTTCTTTTCAAGCTGAGAAGGATCACTTTAACACTCCCTGGTATTTGTGGGGCATTGTGGGGTTTTTTTTTCCGTGAAGAACATTCCAGTGCACTGGAGGAATTTTGTAATTAAGTCAGCTCTTAAAATAGGCAACTTCCTGATTTAGTGCCCTGACTACTGAACTAGGGATCTGATTGTGATACGCAGTTACCACCACAATTGTCAGAGCATGTCTCAATTTTTTTTTTCTCTTATACCACATTGAACAGTGCTAAAAAAAATTTTATTCATAAAAATTTACATAGAATTTCTTACTATACAAAATATTCTCATTCTTTCTGTTATTGTAAGACATTAAAAAACGCAGCCGGCCATGTTACTAAGAAAAAAACAAGCACCACTGTCAATAGCTGTTACTATAGAAACGATAGCACACTAGATTTAGCACGTAAATATAAGGCTGTGCGTCGCAGCTGCACTGGTGTCAGAGTCATGCTGATTGGTCTGAGATTTTAACAGAATTGTGGATTAAATAAGTTTAAGCGACGTATCATGAATGAATGATATAATAATATCTATTTAATTATTTATTTTATTGAATAAGAATGGATTTTGAGTTTACAGTATACATTTTGCTTAGTTTTCAAGTATCGTAGGATTTATCAAAGTCAAAGAGACACGATGTGTCCCAACTCGTATTAGTAATAAAAAAGTAATAAGTGTTTGTGCTAAATGGGTCTATTCTCTCTTTGCAAAGAATGGAGGCACAGACGCAGAAAGAGATAGCTGCTCTCAAGCTGTGTGATGGACACCCCAACATAGTCAAGCTTCATGAGATATACCATGATCAGGTAGGCTATTATATATGTGTGTGTGTGTGTGTGTGTGTGTGTGTGAGAGAGAGAGAGGCTGTAGTGGAGCTGCTCTAGGCATGCTTCAGCCTTATTCAATCAGGGGAAGTGGAGCACAGCAAATGTATTTGAATTCCCATTGCCCTACATTCAATGCAAACCCTTCTAGCTATTTTAATTTCTTATTTCTATTTCTTCTGACTTTTTAAAACATATTACACTCTTTATACCTACTACTTATGAATGGTTTATATAATTCTTTGAGTTAGCCTGAATAATCTTGAAGAGTATTAAGTATACCCATTTAAGTGGCATGCTCTATTGTTTTTTTTTTTTATCTTCCCCCAAAAAAAAAAAAAACTGGTTCTGGTGTATACATACTTTAATTTGTAATGACTAGCTCATGTATATTTGTGTAAGACTTATTCCTTTTGTGTTTATCCATCGCGGTTCTCGAGATGAAAAACAATCCCTGGTGCTGATCTACACTGCCTGTGTGCCTTTTTTGCCTGGGCTAAAAGAATATTTGCCTGCTGCTTTTCATCTCCTCTCAAACTATCGCATCTGTATGCAGCTGCATACGTATCTGGTTCTAGAGCTGCTGCGTGGTGGAGAGCTCCTGGAGCGGATCCGGAGGAAGCAGCACTTCAGTGAGACAGAAGCAAGCCGCATCATGCGGAGGCTGGTGTCTGCTGTGAGCCACATGCACGACGTAGGTGTGGTACATCGAGACCTTAAACCGGAGGTACAGCTGACCGTTTACTGTCATGTCACTTAACACAAAGCTTCACCAGTTGCCCTTGCACGTCTTTTGGGATTGAGAGAACGTGTTTGACAACTTCCAACATAATGGGCCTGCTTTAGATGAGAGTATAGATCTACTAGCATTAGGCTCTCTTTCAGACTTTATTGGCCCATTGTATCTTAAAGCTTTTACTAAATGCTTTTGTGGGACTGCTGAAAACAGGGTGTGTATCAAAAGGGTGAGGTGTACAAAGCAGATCCCGCTGCTCTCCACTATACACTGTGTAGTTAGACTAGTTTAAACACAACACTGTCATCTTCATGTCCAAATCAAATTATTGTGTACAGAAAAACTCTCCTTTATGAGCACTGTTAAACACAGTGGTACTTTATTTTTAATGCTTGTTGTTTCTTCTCAGAATCTGATATTTACTGACGAAAGTGAGAACTCAGAAATAAAGATAATCGACTTTGGCTTTGCTCGGCTCAAGCCTCCCGACAACCAGCTTCTGAAGACACCCTGCTTCACCCTACAGTACGCCGCACCTGAGATCCTCAAATACGACGGTTACGATGAGTCGTGTGACCTCTGGAGTCTGGGGGTCATACTGGTAAGAGCATGCCACTGGGTTTGCAATGGAAACAGCACTGCATATGATAATTGTATCCAGTTTTTGTTTCTAAAAAGACCTTGGTCCAGAAATGTAAAAACATAAATTATTATGCTTCAAAAACAAACTTACTTATTGATTTATCTTACTTATCGATTTGTTTATTAAGTTTCAAATGATTAATTAAATGTTAATTTTGTCAAAATGGTCATCATTTTTATGAATATTTCAGTGCCACAATGAGCACATACAGTACAGGAAGAAACATTCAGACACTGTCATTCTGACCAAAACATAAAGTACATTCATACAGGCATTTTGTAAGAAATAACACCACAGACAGTGCTGTTGTACGAAACTAATGAAAAAAAAAAGACCCAGAGCGTATCCGAGAGCGCTTACCACCGACGCTCCTTCCATAAAGGTCAAATAAATCTCTCCTAACAAAAAGGTTTACCCCATCAACTATTACTGAAGAATAGCACCACATTTTTAAATCTCTTTATTATTAGCCTGTTAGATTATTGCAGAGTCTGGCATACACGTCCCTGTGACGGGGTTAGGATTAATAAATACTGTATTATATATTGTTGTACATTAACATGAGCCTAGTGTTCATTACAGCCAGAATCAGATACCTGTGTTGTGAAATAATGCATTTAAAGATTTGAGCATTCAACTCCTCTGTGGTATAAAAGCATATAAAACACATTTAATAATTATAATCATTATTGGCCTTTAAATCACATAAAAAATATAAATTTAGGCCAGAATCTTACAACTATTTAGCCAGCTGCTTATATATTTTGTAAAATATTGGCGTATCAGGCTCACTATTGAAATAACATCCAAGAATATTCTGGATATTAATTGGAGCCATAGAGCTTTTGAATTTAATTTCTTAAATTTTAACTGAGCGAACACCAAGCTAGTTAAGTTATTTCTGTGCTTTTTTTTTTAGGTTTTTAGGTTGTGATTTATCCGCAAATACATTTGGTTATGCTTCTCAGACACAGCTTCGAGCATCGACATTTATCAGTTCTTTAAGTGAGAGATGTTTGTCTAAGAAGGAAGTCTCGGTTGGCCAATGTTTCCTTCCGTCATCTCACCGCATATTTACTGCACAAATTTGTAGAAAAACTTCTGGTTTGTTATACTTCCTGGTTCACTGCTGTCTGTCTGTTTTTGAGCTTCGGTTTTTATTCACCATCTTTGATCTGGCTGTATTTTAGTTTACACATCATTTTGTATGAGTATAGAAAGGCCATATTGCACTAACTGATAGTTGATGGACTTTTGGTATTAGCTCTATGTAAAATACTTCATGTTATTATCACAAAAGCAGAACCCAAAGGCATGAAAAAGCAGAAGGCAGGATTTTCTGCTTGGAGAAAACAGATACTGAAAATGGCCTCAGATTTGATGGAAATCCATGCATTGAAATATTCGGCAAACT